>NW_025745973.1:32500-40000 GCF_021184085.1 Oncorhynchus gorbuscha | reverse complement strand
ATAATAATAATATATATATATATATATATAATAATCAATGGGAGAGTCTGATAGATGACTACATTGTAATGTAAATGTAGTGCTTTGTGTATTATGTATGTTGTGTTATTTCCTGTTTGGTTCCTGAGAAGAGTAGCTAATTAGGAATCCTAATTCATGCTAAATATGAGGCCTTTTTTGACCTTATTTGGTCAAATTTGACCTTATTTGACTGTACTTTCTTATTTGGATGGACACTGCATGTACAACTGGTTCGGGTTGTTTGGTAAAGGACTGTAATTTGATGGGAAATGATGTAAAATATATCACTCGCCAGTTTAAACAATGCTACCTATAATATAATGTTTACATACTCTACATTATTCATCTCATATGTATAAGTATATACTGTACTCTATATCATCTACTGCACACTTATGTAATACATGTATCACTAGCCACTTTAACTATGCCACTTTGTTTACATACTCATCTCATATGTATATACTGCACTCGATACCATCTACTGTATCTTGCCTATGCTGCTCTGTACCATCACTCATTCATATATCTTTATGTACATATTCTTTATCCCCTTACACTGTGTATAAGACAGTAGTTTTGGAATTGTTAGTTAGATTACTTGTTGGTTATTACTGCATTGTCGGAACTAGAAGCACAAGCATTTCTCTACACTCGCATTAACATCTGCTAACCATGTGTATGTGACAAATAAAATTGGATTTGATTTGATTATTTTCAGGTTACTTCTGGTTTGGGTGTGGGTTACCGTGGTGATGTGTGTCCATGGAGGTACAGTTCAAAGGGCTGAGGCTCCTCCCCTCATTTGGTCAGGGCGTGACTTGGGGTGGGCAGTCTATGTTTGTATTTCTATGATTTGGGGATTTCTATGTTTCGGCCAAGTATGGTTCTCAATCAGAGGCAGGTGTCATTAGTTGTCTCTGATTGAGAATCATACTTAGGTAGCCTGTTTTGTCATTGTGGGTTGTGGGTGATTGTCTATGTCAGTTGCTTGTGTCAGAATAGTTCTCATTATAGCTTCACGGTCGTAATTCGTTTATTGTTTTTGTATAGTTTTGTATTCAGTTGTTCAGTGCTTTCTTTTATTATAAAATCATCATGAACACATACCACGCTGCATTTTGGTCTGCTCCTGACGACGATCGTGACACAGTGGAGGTGAACCAGGAAGTGGTTGTGTTTGTTTATGCAAATATTTTGACTGTGAACTTTCACAAAGTAATAAATGTGTCTGAGTGATTCTCTAACTGTGGGTTAATCAATCATTTGAGTAGGACGTAACAATGTTGACAAACTATAACTAACAAAGCTAGCATGGTTCATGTCAAATCTAGCACCTTTAATAACATAAGCAAACAGCATGGAGCAAGTTAACCCAGGAGATGGAGAGAGGGATGGAGCAAGTTAACCCAGGAGATGGAGAGAGGGATGGAGCTGGTTAACCCAGGAGATGGAGGGAGGGATGGAGCAAGTTAACCCAGGAGATGGAGAGAGGGATGGAGCTGGTTAATCCAGTAGAGGGAGAGAGGGATGGAGCTGGTTAACCCAGGAGATGGAGGGAGGGATGGAGCAAGTTAACCCAGGAGATGGAGAGAGGGATGGAGCTGGTTAACCCAGGAGATGGAGAGAGGGAGAGAGGGATTGAGCTGGTTAACCCAGGAGATGGCGAGAGGGATGGAGCTGTTTAACCCAGGAGATGGAGAGAGGGAGAGAGGGATGGAGCTGGTTAACCCAGGAGACGGAGATAGGGATGGAGCTGGTTAATCCAGGAGAGGGAGAGAGGGATGGAGCTGGTTAACCCAGGAGATGGAGAGAGGGATGGAGCTGGTTAATCCAGTAGAGGGAGAGAGGGATGGAGCTGGTTAACCCAGGAGATGGAGAGAGGGATGGAGCTGGTTAACCCAGGAGATGGAGAGAGGGATGGAGCTGGTTAATCCAGGAGAGGGAGAGAGGGATGGAGCTGGTTAACCCAGGAGATGGAGAGAGGGATGGAGCTGGTTAACCCAGGAGATGGAGAGAGGGATGGAGCTGGTTAACCCAGGAGATGGAGAGAGGGATGGAGCTGGTTAACCCAGGAGATGGAGAGAGGAATGGAGCTGGTTAACCCAGGAGATGGAGAGAGGGATGGAGCTGGTTAACCCAGGAGATGGAGAGAGGGAGAGAGGGATGGAGCTGGTTAACCCAGGAGATGGAGAGAGGGATGGAGCTGTTTAACCCAGGAGATGGAGAGAGGGAGAGAGGGATGGAGCTGGTTAACCCAGGAGACGGAGATAGGGATGGAGCTGGTTAATCCAGGAGAGGGAGAGACGGATGGAGCTGGTTAACCCAGGAGATGGAGAGAGGGATGGAGCTGGTTAATCCAGGAGAGGGAGAGAGGGATGGAGCTGGTTAACCCAGGAGATGGAGAGAGGGATGGAGCTGGTTAATCCAGGAGAGGGAGAGAGGGATGGAGCTGGTTAACCCAGGAGATGGAGAGAGGGAGAGAGGGATGGAGCTGGTTAACCCAGGAGATGGAGAGAGGGATGGAGCTGGTTAACCCAGGAGATGGAGAGAGGGATGGAGCTGGTTAACCCAGGAGATGGAGAGAGGGATGGAGCTGGTTAACCCAGGAGATGGAGAGAGGGATGGAGCAAGTTAACCCAGGAGATGGAGAGAGGGATGGAGCTGGTTAACCCAGGAGATGGAGAGAGGGATGCAGCAAGTTAACCCAGGAGATGGAGAGAGGGATGGAGCTGGTTAACCCAGGAGATGGAGAGAGGGATGGAGCTTGTTAACCCAAGAGATGGAGAGAAGGATGGAGCTGGTTAACCCAGGAGATGGAGAGAGGGATGGAGCTGGTTAACCCAGGAGATGGAGAGAGGGATGGAGCTGGTTAACCCAGGAGATGGAGAGAGGGATGGAGCAAGTTAACCCAGGAGATGGAGAGAGGAATGGAGCTGGTTAACCCAGGAGTTGGAGAGAGGGAGAGAGGGATGGAGCTGGTTAACCCAGGAGAGGGAGAGAGGGATGGAGCTGGTTAACCCAGGAGACGGAGAGAAGGATGGAGCTGGTTAACCCAGGAGATGGAGAGAGGGATGGAGCTGGTTAACCCAGGAGATGGAGAGAGGGATGGAGCTGGTTAACCCAGGAGACGGAGAGAAGGATGGAGCTGGTTAACCCAGGAGATGGAGAGAGGGATGGAGCTGGTTAACCCAGGAGATGGAGAGAGGGATGGAGCTGGTTAACCCAGGAGATGGAGAGAGGGAGAGAGGAATGGAGCTGGTTAACCCAGGAGATGGAGAGAGGAATGGAGCTGGTTAACCCAGGAGATGGAGAGAGGGAGAGAGGAATGGAGCTGGTTAACCCAGGAGATAGAGAGAGGGATGGAGCTGGTTAACCCAGGAGATGGAGAGAGGGATGGAGCTGGTTAACCCAGGAGATGGAGAGAGGAATGGAGCTGGTTAACCCAGGAGATGGAGAGAGGGATGGAGCTGGATAACACAGGAGATGGAGAGAGGGAGAGAGGGATGTAGATGGTTAACCCAGGAGATGGAGAGAGGGAGAGAGGGATGGAGCTGGTTAACCCAGGAGATGGCGAGAGGGATGGAGCTGTTTAACCCAGGAGATGGAGAGAGGGAGAGAGGGATGGAGCTGGTTAACCCAGGAGATGGAGAGAGGGAGAGAGGGATGGAGCTGGTTAACCCAGGAGATGGAGAGAGGGATGGAGCTGGTTAATCCAGGAGAGGGAGAGAGGGAGAGAGGAATGGAGCTGGTTAGCCCAGGAGATGGAGAGAGGGATGGAGCTCGTTAACCCAGGAGATGGAGAGAGGGAGAGAGGAATGGAGCTGGTTAACCCAGGAGATGGAGAGAGGGATGGAGCTGGTTAACCCAGGAGATGGAGAGAGGAATGGAGCTGGTTAACCCAGGAGATGGAGAGAGGAATGGAGCTGGTTAACCCAGGAGATGGAGAGAGGGAGAGAGGAATGGAGCTGGTTAACCCAGGAGATGGAGAGAGGGAGAGAGGAATGGAGCTGGTTAACCCAGGAGATGGAGAGAGGGAGAGAGGAATGGAGCTGGTTAACCCAGGAGATGGAGAGAGGGATGGAGCTGGTTAACCCAGGAGATGGAGAGAGGAATGGAGCTGGTTAACCCAAGAGATGGAGAGAAGGATGGAGCTGGTTAACCCAGGAGATGGAGAGAGGGATGGAGCTGGTTAACCCAGGAGATGGAGAGAGGGATGGAGCAAGTTAACCCAGGAGATGGAGAGAGGGATGGAGCTGGTTAACCCAGGAGATGGAGAGAGGGATGCAGCAAGTTAACCCAGGAGATGGAGAGAGGGATGGAGCTGGTTAACCCAGGAGATGGAGAGAGGGATGGAGCTTGTTAACCCAAGAGATGGAGAGAAGGATGGAGCTGGTTAACCCAGGAGATGGAGAGAGGGATGGAGCTGGTTAACCCAGGAGATGGAGAGAGGGATGGAGCTGGTTAACCCAGGAGATGGAGAGAGGGAGAGTGGAATGGAGCTGGTTAACCCAGGAGATGGAGAGAGGGAGAGAGGGATGGAGCTGGTTAACCCAGGAGAGGGAGAGAGGGATGGAGCTGGTTAACCCAGGAGACGGAGAGAAGGATGGAGTTGGTTAACCCAGGAGATGGAGAGAGGGATGGAGCTGGTTAACCCAGGAGATGGAGAGAGGGATGGAGCTGGTTAACCCAGGAGACGGAGAGAAGGATGGAGCTGGTTAACCCAGGAGATGGAGAGAGGGATGGAGCTGGTTAACCCAGGAGATGGAGAGAGGGAGAGAGGAATGGAGCTGGTTAACCCAGGAGATGGAGAGAGGGAGAGAGGAATGGAGCTGGTTAACCCAGGAGATGGAGAGAGGGAGAGAGGAATGGAGCTGGTTAACCCAGGAGATGGAGAGAGGGAGAGAGGAATGGAGCTGGTTAACCCAGGAGATAGAGAGAGGGATGGAGCTGGTTAACCCAGGAGATGGAGAGAGGGATGGAGCTGGTTAACCCAGGAGATGGAGAGAGGAATGGAGTTGGTTTACCCAGGAGATGGAGAGAGGGATGGAGCTGGTTAACCCAGGAGATGGAGAGAGGGAGAGAGGGATGTAGATGGTTAACCCAGGAGATGGAGAGAGGGAGAGAGGGATGGAGCTGGTTAACCCAGGAGATGGCGAGAGGGATGGAGCTGTTTAACCCAGGAGATGGAGAGAGGGAGAGGGGGATGGAGCTGGTTAGCCCAGGAGATGGAGAGAGGGATGGAGCTGGTTAACCCAGGAGATGGAGAGAGGGAGAGAGGGATGGAGCTGGTTAACCCAGGAGATGGAGAGAGGGAGAGAGGGATGGAGCTGGTTAACCCAGGAGATGGAGAGAGGGATGGAGCTGGTTAATCCAGGAGAGGGAGAGAGGGAGAGAGGAATGGAGCTGGTTAGCCCAGGAGATGGAGAGAGGGATGGAACTCGTTAACCCAGGAGATGGAGAGAGGGAGAGAGGAATGGAGCTGGTTAACCCAGGAGATGGAGAGAGGGATGGAGCTGGTTAACCGAGGAGATGGAGAGAGGAATGGAGCTGGTTAACCCAGGAGATGGAGAGAGGAATGGAGCTGGTTAACCCAGGAGATGGAGAGAGGGAGAGAGGAATGGAGCTGGTTAACCCAGGAGATGGAGAGAGGGAGAGAGGAATGGAGCTGGTTAACCCAGGAGATGGAGAGAGGGAGAGAGGAATGGAGCTGGTTAACCCAGGAGATGGAGAGAGGGATGGAGCTGGTTAACCCAGGAGATGGAGAGAGGGATGGAGCTGGTTAACCCAGGAGATGGAGAGAGGGATGGAGCTGGTTAACCCAGGAGATGGAGAGAGGGATGGAGCTGGTTAACCCAGGAGATGGAGAGAGGGAGAGAGGGATGGAGCTGGTTAACCCAGGAGATGGAGAGAGGGATGGAGCTGGTTAACCCAGGAGATGGAGAGATGGAGAGAGGGATGGAGCTGGTTAACCCAGGAGATGGAGAGAGGGATGGAGCTGGTTAACCCAGGAGATGGAGAGAGAGCTGGTTAGGAGATGGAGATGGAGCTGGTTAACCCAGGAGATGGAGAGAGGGATGGAGCTGGTTAAACCAGGAGATGGAGAGAGGGATGGAGCTGGTTAACCCAGGAGATGGAGAGAGGGAGAGAGGGATGGAGCTGGTTAACCCAGGAGATGGAGAGAGGGATGGAGCTGGTTAACCCAGGAGATGGAGAGAGGGATGGAGCTGGTTAACCCAGGAGATGGAGAGAGGGATGGAGCTGGTTAACCCAGGAGATGGAGAGAGGGATGGAGCTGGTTAACCCAGGAGACGGAGATAGGGATGGAGCTGGTTAATCCAGGAGATGGAGAGAGGGATGGAGCTGGTTAACCCAGGAGATGGAGAGAGGAGCTGGTGGAGATGGAGAGGGATAACCCCCAGGAGATGGAGAGAGGGATGGAGCTGGTTAACCCAGGAGATGGAGGGAGAGAGGGATGGAGCTGGTTAACCCAGGAGATGGAGAGAGGGATGGAGCTGGTTAACCCAGGAGATGGAGAGAGGGATGGAGCTGGTTAACCCAGGAGATGGAGAGAGGGAGGAGGAGATGGAGCTGGAGTTAACCCAGGAGATGGAGAGAGGGAGAGAGGAATGGAGCTGGTTAACCCAGGAGATGGAGAGAGGGAGAGAGGAATGGAGCTGGTTAACCCAGGAGATGGAGAGAGGGAGAGAGGGAATGGAGCTGGTTAACCCAGGAGATAGAGAGAGGGATGGAGCTGGTTAACCCAGGAGATGGAGAGAGGGATGGAGCTGGTTAACCCAGGAGATGGAGAGAGGAATGGAGTTGGTTTACCCAGGAGATGGAGAGAGGGATGGAGCTGGTTAACCCAGGAGATGGAGAGAGGGAGAGAGGGATGGAGATGGTTAACCCAGGAGATGGAGAGGGAGGGAGAGAGGGATGGAGCTGGTTAACCCAGGAGATGGAGAGAGGGATGGAGCTGTTTAACCCAGGAGATGGAGAGAGGGAGAGGGGGATGGAGCTGGTTAGCCCAGGAGATGGAGAGAGGGATGGAGCTGGTTAACCCAGGAGATGGAGAGAGGGGAGAGAGGGATGGAGCTGGTTAACCCAGGAGATGGAGAGAGGGAGAGAGGGATGGAGCTGGTTAACCCAGGAGATGGAGAGAGGGATGGAGCTGGTTAATCCAGGAGAGGGAGAGAGGGAGAGAGGAATGGAGCTGGTTAACCCAGGAGATGGAGAGAGGGATGGAGCTGGTTAACCCAGGAGATGGAGAGAGGGAGAGAGGGATGGAGCTGGTTAACCCAGGAGATGGAGAGAGGGATGGAGCTGGTTAACCCAGGAGATGGAGAGAGGGATGGAGCTGGTTAACCCAGGAGATGGAGAGAGATGGAGAGAATGGAGCTGGTTAACCCAGGAGATGGAGAGAGTTAACCCAGGAGAGAGGATGGAGCTGGTTAACCCAGGAGATGGAGAGAGGGAGAG
>NW_025745973.1:0-27500 GCF_021184085.1 Oncorhynchus gorbuscha | reverse complement strand
GGACCAGTCATAGTCAGTACATTCACCTTCAGATAGCTAGGTGGACCAGTCATAGTCAGTACATTAATCTTCAGATAGCTAGGTGGGACAACCACATATCACAGTCATAGTAAGTGCATTTTTCCTCAATAACATAGCTGTCAGTAGAGTCAGAGCTAGAAGGGGGTGTGGGGGTGGTCGAGGTGAGGAGAAGGATTATTTAAGATACTCTTTGAAGACGTAGGGTTTCAGATGTTTTCAGAAGATGGGCAGGGACTCTGCTGTCCCTGTTTCAGGGGGAAGCTGGTTCCACCATTGGGATGAGACGACAGAGAAGAGTTTGGACTGGGCTGATAGGGAGCTGCCTTCCCATTGGGGTGACAGGTCAGAGAAGAGCTTGGACTGGACTGAGCGGAAGCTGGTTCCACCATTGGGGTGACAGGTCAGAGGAGAGTTTGGACTGGACTGATAGGGAGCTGCCTTCCCATTGGGGTGACAGGTCAGAGGAGAGTTTGGACTGGACTGATAGGGAGCTGCCTTCCCATTGGGGTGACAGGTCAGAGGAGAGTTTGGACTGGACTGATAGGGAGCTGCCTTCCCATTGGGGTGACAGGTCAGAGGAGAGTTTGGACTGGACTGATAGGGAGCTGCCTTCCCATTGGGATGACAGGTCAGAGGAGAGTTTGGACTGGACTGAGCGGAAGCTCAGGGGTGGGAGGGCCAAGAGACCTGAGGTGGCATAATGGAGTGTTTGGGTTGGGGTGTAGGGTAGCCTGAAGGTAGGGAAGGGCATTTCCTCCTGCTGTTCCATAGGTAAACACAATGATCTTGCAGTGGTAGTGGTAGGTAGGGGCAGGTCCTCCTGCTGTTCCGTAGGTAAACACCATGGTCTGGTAGTGGAGCTTCACCTGGAAACCAGTGGAGTGTGTGGAGGAGCAGGGTGACATGGGAGAACTTAGGATGGTTGAAAACCAGGCAGGCTGCAGTTTTCTGGATAAGTTGCAGGGGTTTGATGACACAAGCGGGGAGTCCAGCCAACAGCGAGTTACAGTAGTTCAGGTAGGAGATGACAAGTGCCTGGATTAGAACCAGCGCCGCTTCCAGTGTGAGGGTCGTACTCTACGGGTGTTGTAGAGCAGGGGTGCCCAGACTTTAGTTACATAGGATCTACTTCTTCCACACTCTTCCTAATGCGGTTTACCCCTCCCCTCCTCCCCCAGCCAATATTAAATAAAATGTCACCTTGTTGATTGTATGGTTTGCACTGCATTCTGTCCGCTAGCTTAGCATGGTCTGGGTTGTAGCTAGTGATTGCTAGCCTCAAGCTGGTGTCCAGGTGATCATCTGTTAGAGTGGACTGCTATTTTGACTTGATGATCTGCATGTCTGAAAGTGCTGACTCACAAAGCTAGTTAGATCCAACATATGCTGTCAAGTACATGGCAACTTTTCTGATGTTTGGATATTTCTCCTCCACGATAAGGTTCCCAAAGTGTTGATGCCCTCGATTTGATTTGGAAGTCGCTTTGCAGTGTAAAATTTTCACTCTCGACGGCTGATGGTTCCTAATGAAACAATTATGACATTTTTGTTGCAATTTCATTAACTTCCACACCTAACGCAAAGAACACAAATGTTGCCAGAGGTTCCAGGATCGCAAAGTCTTGAACGTGTCAGTCAAAGTCCGCGATAATGTTATTCACCTGCTCAACGTGTCAACCACAGTCACAAATTGCAGGTGGTGGGCCGACATCCAAGTTGAGATCAGATCCTCTCCAGGAGGTAGGGCCTTCGGGGAAGGGAGTTCTAGCTAGACGAGGGTGAGGTATAGTCTTTTGACCATACATACAGACATACATACAAAAAGGTTATTGCATTTTTCACGTCAAGTAATCTGCTTTCAGTTTAATATTTTTTGATTAGATAGAAGAAGAATTAACCTTTTTTGTTGCACCATATCCCTGGATCTCATTGAATGTTTTGGACGTTTGGGAACTTCGAATATGGACTGTTTTGCATCCGAAACAACCCCGTTTCAGGCTTGGGCAGTGGCTATGGTCAATTGGTAAGGAAGCCACTACAATTAAGTCAAAAGAATCGGTGAAGGATTACTATCGGAAGAAAAGCTCCGGGTTCGGACACACGCTGGATATTGTTCTATTTGTCACTGCATTCGGACCGCAAGGACAGCTCGCTTGGAAGGACTTGAACTCCTATCATTTGCCTGCCGTGAGTAACCACTGTGAATGAATGAGCTGCCCTGTTCAACTCAAATCGTAAGGAAGCGCAAATGCGCTTATAATTGGAACGTTTGATCAACTTGAGAATGGAATTCAAAACACAGCGTTGTAAAAACAATTAGGAAGTTTGAGTTTTAGGAAACACTGAGATCCTTTGCTCAATGTAGCCTAGTCAGATCTCTAATATTAGGCCTAATGTGGAAATACAATGCATCAATGTAGCCTAGTCAGATCTCTAATATTAGGCCTAATGTGGAAATACAGTGCATCAATGTAGCCTAGTCAGATCTCTAATATTAGGCCTAATGTGGAAATACAATGCATCAATGTAGCCTAGTCAGATCTCTAATATTAGGCCTAATGTGGAAATACAGTGCATCAATGTAGCCTAGTCAGATCTCTAATATTAGGCCTAATGTGGATATGCAGTGCATCAATGTAGCCTAGTCAGATCTCTAATATTAGGCCTAATGTGGATATGCAGTGCATCAATGTAACGCAACTAAAGGATCTAAAGACACTGCGTGTTTAAACTTCATTAAAGGGGACAAAACGTACAATAGGATGAAATGTTTAAAACGCATCTAAAATTGTCAAACTTGCACATGTTCATTTCAAAATGGGTGAATATGTTGAAATGGATGACTGTGTTTTAAAGCATTAAAGGAGGTCTAAAGGGGCATTACGTTTAACAATCAAAAACCAACAACTGTGTCATTGTAAATTGAGTGAACTACAAGAGAATGACGGAGGATGAAATGCCAAATAAGACCCCACTGGAGAGGGCAGAGGAGCATCTACATTCACTCTATGCAGCCCGGAGAGGCAAACTTGGAGTGTGGACACGCAAAATGAATGACATAAAAGCCCTTGTTGATGGAGGAAACATTGAAACTGTGAATGAGGGTCTTGAAGCATTTGATGTTCTCCTCAATGACTTTAAGAATGCTCATGAATCTGTGCTAGAGCTGGTCACAGAGGAGGAACAGGAACAGGAGAGCATTAACTATTATCAACCAAGAATGAGAACTTATGAACATTTCCTGAAAAAAGGTGGAAATATGGAAAAATGCTGAAGATGAGCCACAAACGCGCATTGAACCACATGACAGCATTTCTATTGTGTCAAAAATATCAAGTAAAACAATGTATTCTAAGGCTGCATCATCCTCAGTGTCCTCTGCATGCCTAAAAACTGAGGCTTAGAGAGCTCGCCAAGCCTCATTACAGGACAAGCATGCATTGGAACTGGAGAAAGCTCAAATGGAACAACAGAAAGCTCAACTGAATGATGGGATGGAAAAAATGGCACTGGAAATGGACATACCAGCATATAATGCCAGACTGAAAGTCCAGGAGAGTGTTGAGTCAACTTCTCAATCCCATGCCTTGGCAGCCCATTTACTTAGCAGAGAGTAAGAAGTTGTTAAAGGAAGAGATTCATCAGGCAGTTGCAAGCTAAAGGCAGTGAGACTGAAATTCTGCTATGCACAATGGGGCAGGAGAGTCCTACCATGAGCTTTGAGATATCTGGATTAGAGATTGGCAATGTGGAAGGTGACACATTTCTTGCATTACCAATGGTCTACACCCAAAGTAAGATCACCGTGACAAGATAGAGAACCTTCCCACTCAAAAATATCTCAAAAGTTGGCCATACCTGAAAGAGGTTCAGTTGAATGAGATTGAACTCCTGATTGGTGTAAATGCTCCCAAGGCAATAGAAATCTGGCAAATCGTAAATAGCCAAGGCAACAGACCATATGCCGTGAAGACACTCTTAGGATGGGTGATGAACAGTCCTCTTAAATCCTGTACCATGGCAGAAGAATCTGGACATCCTACAGGGATTGGCCAATCGTATCTCAACGTATCGTATATCGTATCTTGTATATCAGTACAACCAGGACTTCCCTGAGAGAGAGTACGAAGAGAAAAGTGAGATGTCAGCTGAGGATCGTAAGTTTATGGAGATGGTATCAAGCTCCATAACCCCCAAAGACCGTCACTACTACTTACCTGTTGCCCATTTGCAACAAAGATGTAGTCCTGCCAAACAACCTTGACATCTAAATCTTATCAGGAAGTTCAAGAAGGAAGAAGTTTACGCTGCAGATTACAAGGACTTCATGGAAGAGGAAATAACAAAAAGATTACGCTGAGAAGGTACCACAAGAACAGCTCCTCCCAGAGAAAGGCAAGGTATGGTACATACCACACTATGGCGTTCACCATAACCGCGAAGGAACATTAAGAGTGGTGTTTGACTGCTCATCATATAAAAGGCGCATCTCTCAACAGTGAAGTCCTTCAAGGCCCTGACCTGGAAGTCTTGCTTCGATTTCGGCTAGAGCACATTGCCATGATGGCCGACATCGAAGGAATGTTCCAACAAGTACGTGTCCATGAAGATTACTTAGACTTCCTGCGATTCCTATGGTGGCCGGACGGTGATACTAACAAAAGATTGGAGGAGTACAGAATGACGGTTCATCTTTTCGGTGCTATATCCTCTCCAGGTTGCGCAAACTTTGCACTGCAAAATACAGCAGAAGACTGTGAGAAGTACGATGAAGGGGTGAATCAAACAGTCAAGTCCAACTTCTATGTTGATGACTGCCTCAAGTCAGTGGCCACAGAAGAACAAGCCATAGCTCTCGCAAAAAAACCTTAGAGATGTGTGCTCTCAGGGTGGGTTCAAATTGACCAAGTGGGTCAGCAACAGCCGCACTGTGCTGGCTTCTATCCCTGATGAACACAAAGCCAAGCAGATAAAATAACTGGACCTGGACAGAGAAAAGCTGCCTGTTGAAAGAGCACTTGGAATCCGATGGAACATTGAAAGAGCACTTGGAATCCGATGGAACATTGAAAGAGCACTTGGAACCCGATGGAACATTGAAAGAGCACTTGGAATCCGATGGAACATTGAAAGAGCACTTGGAATCCGCTGGAACATTGAAAGAGCACTTGGAATCCGCTGGAACATTGAAAGAGCACTTGGAATCCGATGGAACATTGAAAGAGCACTTGGAATCCGATGGAACATTGAAAGAGCACTTGGAATCCGTTGGAACATTGAAAGAGCACTTGGAATCCGATGGATTCCAAGTGTTTACCTTCAGAGTCACTGTCAAGAACAGAGCCCTTACAGGAAGAGGTATTCTCTCAACTGTCAGCTTTGTTTATGATCCATTCAGCGCCCCATTCAGAATTAAAGGTAAAGACAATTCTTCAAGAGATCTGCAAGCTAAAGTGTGGATAGGATGAAGTCATCCCTGAAGAACACTCTATTTCATGGAAGAGATGGCTCTCAGAGCTGGACCAGCTGTCCAGATTCTAGATTGGCAGGTGTATGATGCCTGGGAACTTTGGTCAAGTCAAGACCGCACAGCTGCATCACTTCAGTGACGCTAGTGAACAAGGTTATGGCACGGCAAGATACCTTAGGTTCACAAACGGTATGGAAAAGGTCCACATCGCATTCATGCTGGGGAAATCAAGGGTGACTCCACTCAAGCAGATGACAATCCCCAGACTGGAACTTGCTGCAGCAACATTGGCAGTGTGAGTGGACAGGATGTTAAGGTTGGAGCTCCAGAGATTAAACTGGAGGAGTCAAGTTTCTGGACAGACGGCCAGTCTGTGCTAAAATACATCCTCAACGATACCAAGAGGTACCTTTGTGGCTAATAGGGTTGCTATGATCCGTGACCTATCGAAAGCCAAACAGTGGAGATGTTTGAACTCCTAACACAACCCAACAACGATGTCTCAAGAGGGTACATGTTTAAACTTTCCTGAACTCTAAGAGATGGCTCAAAGGACCAGAATTCCTGGAGGAAACAGAAACACGAAAGTCCCCAAGGAGCTTAGCTCCATCCCTCCGGATGATCCAGAGGTGAGAAAAGACGTCATCGTGAACAGTATAAGTGTGGAAGAAAAGAGTCCAACCAGAAAACTGTTTGAGTACTATTCAACATGGAACAGCTTGAAGAAAGCAGTTGCCTTCTACAGTTAAGCCAGAAAAGGAAAGTTTTCACACAAACTGATCCAGGATCAGATCAGAGTTGAACAAACTCACTGAAGGAACAAATTGACAAGTTCAAACTGACATTTGGAAAAGAAAGTATGTCTGTGGATGATCTAGATGAAGCAGCATTCGTTGTGAATGGAAACAATGTGCAAAGAGAAGCAAGGCAAACTGCAGCTCAATCTGTAAGCTTGATCCAATTGTTGAAAATGGCATTTTGATAGTGGGAGGAAGGTTAAGCAAAGCTGCTATGCATACGGAACTAAAGAATCCTATGATCCTTCCCAAAGTCTCCCACATCTCCAGACTGATCTAACTCCACATCCATGAGCAGGTTGGCCACTCTGGGAGAGACCACATGCTTTCAAGACTTCTCCAGCGATATCTCCAACTCCTTAGCAAGGATGATCCTTAAGAGCTGTGTCTTCTGCAGGCGGATGCAAGCTAGAGCTGGAGAACAGAAGATGGCCGACCTTCCACAAGATCAGGTGTCACCTGATTTGCCACCTTTCACCCACGTGGGCATAGATTACTTCGGCCCCATAGAGGTGAAGTTAGGCCGCGTTCATGTGAAGCGGTATGGTGTGATCTGTACTTGCCTTGTGAGTTGAGCTGTCCATCTAGAAGTTTCTAGTTATCTGGATAGGGGCCCAGTAACAACCTTCAGAACAGACGATGGCACCAACTTTGCTGGAACACAGAGAGCTAGGAGAAGCTCTGAAAGAGCTGGATCACAACAAGATGCCAAATTCATTACTTGAAGGAAGGAGTGACATGGTCAACCCTCCCTCTGGAGCCCACCATGGGGGGGGGGGTATGGGAGAGTTTGATCCGTCTGGAGCCCACCATGGGGGGGTATGGGAGAGGTTAAAGTCACTTTTATGCATTCGGTGCAGTTAACAATTAGAGGCCGGTATGTTGGAGACGATATGGACATATTTGTATAAAAGACAGAACATACGGAGCTCCATGTACATTTGTGTAAATATATTAAATATTAATGCACATGATGAAATATTAGGTACCTTTATGATTTATATTTACCTGATTGAGATATAGTCCTTTATTAGAGTAACTGAATTACACCCCTTCATGCCCATTCATTGTACTGTGGAAGCCTGACTGGTTAGGGTCAAGAAGATTGATACACTGTTTCATTATCTCTCTCAGAACAGAGACTCAAGTGTTTTAGAAAGAAGGTCTGGAGAAGGTCTGGAGAAGGTCTGGAGAAGGTCTGGAGAAGGGAGGGAAGGGATGGGGTGCAGCGGGCAGGTTGTCAGGCAGGTTGTCGGGCAGGTTGTCGGGCAGGTTGTCGGGCAGGTTGTCGGGCAGGTTGTCGGGCAGGTTGTCGGGCAGGTTGTCGGGCAGGTTGTCGGGCAGGTTGTCGGGCAGGTTGTCGGGGTTGTCGGGCAGGTTGTCGGGCAGGTTGTCGGGCAGGTTGTCGGGCAGGTTGTCGGGCAGGTTGTCGGGTAGGTTGTCGGGCAGCGGGCAGGTTGTCGGGCAGGTTGTCGGGCAGGTTGTCGGGCAGGTTGTCGGGCAGGTTGTCGGGCAGCCAGACCTCACTAGTCACATGATGTCATCTGGAGAGAGGAGAAAGAGGTCAAGGCGTAGTTCTGTGTGAGTGGGACCACTGGACTCAGTAGGCTGAGTCAATGAAGAGTGGATGTCGTCAAACTTTTTTTTTTTTTCCCAAGTGGTTGACAAAAGTAATCTGCTGAGAGGGAGGAGGGAGGGGTGGAGGATTAAGAAGGGAGGAGAAGGTGGAAAAGAGTATCCTAGGATTTAAATTTAGTGTGGAAGAAAGTGGCTTTAGCAGAGGATACAAAGGAAGAGAAGGTATAGAGGAGGGAGTGAAAGGATGATAGGTCATCCAGAAGTTTAGTTTTCCTCCATTTTCAGTAAGCTGCCCACAGCCCTGTCGTGTAAACTCGAAATGAGTCACTCAGCCACTGAGCAGGAGGGGAGGGCCAAGCCGGCCGGGAGGAAAGGGGACAGAAAAGGAAACAAAGTAGTCAACAGAGACCTGGAGGGGGTTAGTAGGAGAACAGAGACCTGGAGGGGGTTACAGTGAGATTAGTAGGAGAACAGAGACCTGGAGAGGGGTTACAGTGAGATTAGTAGGTGAAACAATGTATACGAAATGCTTCAGTCTGGTTTTAGACCCCATCATAGCACTGAGACGGCACTTGTGAAGGTGGTAAATGACATTTTGATGGCATCGGACCGAGGCTCTGCATCTGTCCTCGTGCTCCTAGACCTTAGTGCTGCTTTTGATACCATCGATCACCACATTCTTTTGGAGAGATTGGAAACCCAAATTGGTCTACACGGACATGTTCTGGCCTGGTTTAGGTCTTATCTGTCGGAAAGATATCAGTTTGTCTCTGTGAATGGTTTGTCCTCTGACAAATCAACTGTACATTTCGGTGTTCCTCAAGGTTCTGTTTTAGGACCACTATTGTTTTCACTATATATTTTACCTCTTGGGGATGTTATTCGAAAACATAATGTAAACTTTCACTGCTATGCGGATGACACACAGCTGTACATTTCAATGAAACATGGTGAAGCCCCAAAATTGCCCTCGCTAGAAGCATGTGTTTCAGACATAAGGAAGTGGATGGCTGCAAACTTTCTACTATTAAACTCGGACAAAACAGAGATGATTGTTCTAGGTCCCAAGAAACAAAGAGATCTTCTGTTGAATCTGACAATTAATCTTAATGGTTGTACAGTCGTCTCAAATAAAACTGTGAAGGACCTCGGCGTTACTCTGGACCCTGATCTCTCTTTTGAAGAACATATCAAGACCATTTCGAGGACAGCTTTTTTCCATCTACGTAACATTGCAAAAATCAGAAACTTTCTGTCCAAAAATGATGCAGAAAAATTAATCCATGCTTTTGTCACTTCTAGGTTAGACTACTGCAATGCTCTATTTTCCGGCTACCGGATAAAGCACTAAATAAACTTCAGTTAGTGCTAAATACGGCTGCTAGAATCCTGACTAGAACCAAAAAATTTGATCATATTACTCCAGTGCTAGCCTCTCTACACTGGCTTCCTGTCAAAGCAAGGGCTGATTTCAAGGTTTTACTGCTAACCTACAAAGCATTACATGGGCTTGCTCCTACCTACCTCTCTGATTTGGTCCTGCCGTACATACCTACACGTACGCTACGGTCACAAGACGCAGGCCTCCTAATTGTCCCTAGAATTTCTAAGCAAACAGCTGGAGGCAGGGCTTTCTCCTATAGAGCTCCATTTTTATGGAACAGTCTGCCTACCCATGTCAGAGACGCAAACTCGGTCTCAACCTTTAAGTCTTTACTGAAGACTCATCTCTTCAGTGGGTCATATGATTGAGTGTAGTCTGGCCCAGGAGTGGGAAGGTGAACGGAAAGGCTCTGGAGCAACGAACCGCCTTTGCTGTCTCTGCCTGGCCGGTTCCCCTCTTTCCACTGGGATTCTCTGCCTCTAACCCTGTTACGGGGGCTGAGTCACTGGCTTGCTGGGGCTCTCTCGTGCCGTCCCTGGGGGGGGTGCGTCACCTGGGTGGGTTGATTCACTGTTGTGGTCGGCCTGTCTGGGTCCCCCCTTGGGTTGTACCGTGTCGGAGATCTTTGTGGGCTATACTCGGCCTTGTCTCAGGATGGTAAGTTGGTGGTTGAAGATTTCCCTCTAGTGGTGTGGGGGCTGTGCTTTGGCAAAGTGGGTGGGGTTATATCCTTCCTGTTTGGCCCTGTCCGGGGGTGTCCTCGGATGGGGCCACAGTGTCTCCTGACCCCTCCTGTCTCAGCCTCCAGTATTTATGCTGCAGTAGTTTATGTGTCGGGGGCTAGGGTCAGTTTGTTTATCTGGAGTACTTCTCCTGTCCTATTCAGGTGTCCTGTGTGAATCTAAGTGTGCGTTCTCTAATTCTCTCCTTCTCTCTTTCTTTCTCTCTCTCGGAGGACCTGAGCCCTAGGACCATGTCCCAGGACTACCTGACATGAGGACTCCTTGCTGTCCCCAGTCCACCTGGCCATGCTCCTGCTCCAGTTTCAACTGTTCTGCCTTACTATTATTCAACCATGCTGGTCATTTATGAACATTTGAACATCTTGGCCACGTTCTGTTATAATCTCCACCCGGCACAGCCAGAAGAGGACTGGCCACCCCACATATGCTCTCTCTAATTCTCTCTTTCTTTCTCTCTCTCGGAGGACCTGAGCCCTAGGACCGTGCCCCAGGACTACCTGACATGATGGCTCCTTGCTGTCCCCAGTCCACCTGACTGTGCTGCTGCTCCAGTTTCAACTGTTCTGCCTTATTATTATTTGACCATGCTGGTCATTTATGAACATTTGAACATCTTGGTCATGTTCTGTTATAATCTCTACCCGGCACAGCCAGAAGAGGACTGGCCACCCCACATAGCCCGGTTCCTCTCTAGGTTTCTTCCTAGGTTTTGGCCTTTCTAGGGAGTTTTTCCTAGCCACCGTGCTTTTACACCTGCATTGTTTGCTGTTTGGGGTTTTAGGCTGGGTTTCTGTACAGCACTTTGAGATATCAGCTGATGTACGAAGGGCTATATAAATACATTTGATTTGATTTGATTTTAACAGAGACCTGGAGAGGGTTTACAGTGAGATTAGTAGGAGAACAGAGACCTGGAGAGGGTTTACAGTGAGATTAGTAGGAGAACAGAGACCTGGAGAGGGTTTACAGTGAGATTAGTAGGAGAACAGAGACCTGGAGAGGGTTTACAGTGAGATTAGTAGGAGAACAGAGACCTGGAGAGGGTTTACAGTGAGATTAGTAGGAGAACAGAGACCTGGAGAGGGTTTACAGTGAGATTAGTAGGAGAACAGAGACCTGGAGAGGGTTACAGTGAGATTAGTAGGAGAACAGAGACCTGAAGGGGGTTACAGTGAGATTAGTAGGAGAACAGAGACCTGGAGAGGGTTACAGTGAGATTAGTAGGAGAACAGAGACCTGGAGAGGGTTTACAGTGAGATTAGTAGGAGAACAGAGACCTGGAGAGGGTTTACAGTGAGATTAGTAGGAGAACAGAGACCTGGAGAGGGTTTACAGTGAGATTAGTAGGAGAACAGAGACCTGGAGAGGGTTTACAGTGAGATTAGTAGGAGAACAGAGACCTGGAGATGGTTTACAGTGAGATTAGTAGGAGAACAGAGACCTGGAGAGGGGTTACAGTGAGATTAGTAGGAGAACAGAGACCTGGAGAGGGGTTACAGTGAGATTAGTAGGAGAACAGAGACCTGGAGAGGGTTTACAGTGAGATTAGTAGGAGAACAGAGACCTGGAGGGGGTTACAGTGAGATTAGTAGGGGAACAGAGACCTGAAGGGGGTTACAGTGAGATTAGTAGGAGAACAGAGACCTGGAGAGGGGTTACAGTGAGATTAGTAGGAGAACAGAGACCTGGAGAGGGTTTACAGTGAGATTAGTAGGAGAACAGAGACCTGGAGGGGGTTACAGTGAGATTAGTAGGAGAACAGAGACCTGAAGGGGGTTACAGTGAGATTAGTAGGAGAACAGAGACCTGGAGAGGGGTTACAGTGAGATTAGTAGGAGAACAGAGACCTGGAGGGGGTTACAGTGAGATTAGTAGGAGAACAGAGACCTGGAGGGGGTTACAGTGAGATTAGTAGGAGAACAGAGACCTGGAGAGGGTTTACAGTGAGATTAGTAGGAGAATAGAGACCTGGAGAGGGGTTACAGTGAGATTAGTAGGAGAACAGAGACCTGGAGAGGGTTTACAGTGAGATTAGTAGGAGAATAGAGACCTGGAGAGGGTTTACAGTGAGATTAGTAGGAGAACAGAGACCTGAAGGGGGTTACAGTGAGATTAGTAGGAGAACAGAGACCTGGAGATGGTTTACAGTGAGATTAGTAGGAGAACAGAGACCTGGAGAGGGGTTACAGTGAGATTAGTAGGAGAACAGAGACCTGGAGAGGGGTTACAGTGAGATTAGTAGGAGAACAGAGACCTGGAGAGGGTTTACAGTGAGATTAGTAGGAGAACAGAGACCTGGAGGGGTTACAGTGAGATTAGTAGGAGAACAGAGACCTGAAGGGGTTACAGTGAGATTAGTAGGAGAACAGAGACCTGGAGATGGTTTACAGTGAGATTAGTAGGAGAACAGAGACCTGGAGAGGGGTTACAGTGAGATTAGTAGGAGAACAGAGACCTGGAGAGGGTTACAGTGAGATTAGTAGGAGAACAGAGACCTGGAGAGGGTTTACAGTGAGATTAGTAGGAGAACAGAGACCTGGAGGGGGTTACAGTGAGATTAGTAGGAGAACAGAGACCTGGAGAGGGGTTACAGTGAGATTAGTAGGAGAACAGAGACCTGGAGGGGGTTACAGTGAGATTAGTAGGAGAACAGAGACCTGGAGAGGGGTTACAGTGAGATTAGTAGGAGAACAGAGACCTGGAGAGGGTTTACAGTGAGATTAGTAGGAGAACAGAGACCTGGAGAGGGTTTACAGTGAGATTAGTAGGAGAACAGAGACCTGAAGGGGTTACAGTGAGATTAGTAGGAGAACAGAGACCTGGAGATGGTTTACAGTGAGATTAGTAGGAGAACAGAGACCTGGAGAGGGGTTACAGTGAGATTAGTAGGAGAACAGAGACCTGGAGAGGGGTTACAGTGAGATTAGTAGGAGAACAGAGACCTGGAGAGGGTTTACAGTGAGATTAGTAGGAGAACAGAGACCTGGAGGGGGTTACAGTGAGATTAGTAGGAGAACAGAGACCTGAAGGGGGTTACAGTGAGATTAGTAGGAGAACAGAGACCTGGAGATGGTTTACAGTGAGATTAGTAGGAGAACAGAGACCTGGAGAGGGGTTACAGTGAGATTAGTAGGAGAACAGAGACCTGGAGAGGAGTTACAGTGAGATTAGTAGGAGAACAAAGACCTGGAGAGGGTTTACAGTGAGATTAGTAGGAGAACAGAGACCTGGAGGGGGTTACAGTGAGATTAGTAGGAGAACAGAGACCTGAAGGGGGATACAATGAGATTAGTAGGAGAACAGAGACCTGGAGAGGGGTTACAGTGAGATTAGTAGGAGAACAGAGACCTGAAGGGGGTTACAGTGAGATTAGTAGGAGAACAGAGACCTGGAGAGGGGTTACAGTGAGATTAGTAGGAGAACAGAGACCTGGAGAGGGTTTACAGTGAGATTAGTAGGAGAACAGAGACCTGGAGGGGGTTACAGTGAGATTAGTAGGAGTGCAGCCTGTAATGATGAGGGAAAGCATATTGCCTGCCTTGTGTCGTGACGTTACTCTGTTAATCTGATGACTGTTATTTATTTAATCAACTAACTATGTTTAGTTGTTACCAGATTAAATGAATCATATAACAATGACATCATTAGGATTTGGGGCACCACGGAAGAGGTTGTGTAAAGAGTTACCATCTCTCGAATTAAACTTTAAAAAGGTCTTTACCTATCACATCCATTAAACAGTCAACATGTTAATCACAACCTCTTTATCATATCATCATTCTGCATTTGCAGAAACCCCAGCCTTACTCATGATTCAGTACTACAACAATTGGTTTAATCATTTATTTATACAAGCTAACTAAATAATATCCCAGAATAAACATACTCCCTTTACATGAGACAAAGGTCCCAAATGCTCTGACAATATGATTGCTTTTTTACAACAGAGATGGAGAGGGGGGAAAGAGTAAGAGAGAGTACCCCAGTTCATTATGTAGGATACTATCTTCAGTAGTATTCTGTATGTTACCCCAGTTCATTAAGTAGGATACTATCTTCAGTAGTATTCTGTATGTTACCCCAGTTCATTAAGTAGGATACTATCTTCAGTAGTATTCTGTATGTTACCCCAGTTCATTATGTAGGATACTATCTTCAGTAGTATTCTGTATGTTACCCCAGTTCATTAAGTAGGATACTATCTTCAGTAGTATTCTGTATGTTACCCCAGTTCATTAAGTAGGATACTATCTTCAGTAGTATTCTGTATGTTACCCCAGTTCATTATGTAGGATACTATCTTCAGTTCATTACCCCAGTTCACCAGTTCATTAAGTAGGATACTATCTTCAGTAGTATTCTGTATGTTACCCCAGTTCATTATGTAGGATACTATCTTCAGTAGTATTCTGTATGTTACCCCCAGTTCATTAAGTAGGATACTATCTTCAGTAGTATTCTGTATGTTACCCCAGTTCATTAAGTAGGATACTATCTTCAGTAGTATTCTGTATGTTACCCCAGTTCACCAGTTCATTAAGTAGGATACTATCTTCAGTAGTATTCT
Source organism: Oncorhynchus gorbuscha (assembly GCF_021184085.1). Classification (NCBI taxonomy): domain Eukaryota; kingdom Metazoa; phylum Chordata; class Actinopteri; order Salmoniformes; family Salmonidae; genus Oncorhynchus; species Oncorhynchus gorbuscha. The sequence continues at coordinate 12,940 of NW_025745973.1, read as the reverse complement.
GTATGTTACCCCAGTTCATTATGTAGGATACTATCTTCAGTAGTATTCTGTATGTTACCCCAGTTCATTAAGTAGGATACTATCTTCAGTAGTATTCTGTATGTTACCCCAGTTCATTATGTAGGATACTATCTTCAGTAGTATTCTGTATGTTACCCCAGTTCATTATGTAGGATACTATCTTCAGTAGTATTCTGTATGTTACCCCAGTTCATTAAGTAGGATACTATCTTCAGTAGTATTCTGTATGTTACCCCAGTTCATTATGTAGGATACTATCTTCAGTAGTATTCTGTATGTTACCCCAGTTCATTAAGTAGGATACTATCTTCAGTAGTATTCTGTATGTTACCCCAGTTCATTATGTAGGATACTATCTTCAGTAGTATTCTGTATGTTACCCCAGTTCATTATGTAGGATACTATCTTCAGTAGTATTCTGTATGTTACCCCAGTTCACCAGTTCATTATGTAGGATACTATCTTCAGTAGTATTCTGTATGTTACCCCAGTTCATTAAGTAGGATACTATCTTCAGTAGTATTCTGTATGTTACCCCAGTTCATTAAGTAGGATACTATCTTCAGTAGTATTCTGTATGTTCATTATGTAGTTCATTCATTTACCCCAGTAGGATACTATCTTCAGTAGTATTCTGTATGTTACCCCAGTTCATTATGTAGGATACTATCTTCAGTAGTATTCTGTATGTTACCCCAGTTCATTAAGTAGGATACTATCTTCAGTAGTATTCTGTATGTTACCCCAGTTCATTATGTAGGATACTATCTTCAGTAGTATTCTGTATGTTATCCCAGTTCCCCAGTTCATTATGTAGGATACTATCTTCAGTAGTATTCTGTATGTTACCCCAGTTCATTATGTAGGATACTATCTTCAGTAGTATTCTGTATGTTACCCCAGTTCATTAAGTAGGATACTATCTTCAGTAGTATTCTGTATGTTACCCCAGTTCATTAAGTAGGATACTATCTTCAGTAGTATTCTGTATGTTACCCCAGTTCATTAAGTAGGATACTATCTTCAGTAGTATTCTGTATGTTACCCCAGTTCATTATGTAGGATACTATCTTCAGTAGTATTCTGTATGTTACCCCAGTTCATTAAGTAGGATACTATCTTCAGTAGTATTCTGTATGTTACCCCAGTTCATTATGTAGGATACTATCTTCAGTAGTATTCTGTATGTTATCCCAGTTCCCCAGTTCATTATGTAGGATACTATCTTCAGTAGTATTCTGTATGTTACCCCAGTTCATTAAGTAGGATACTATCTTCAGTAGTATTCTGTATGTTATCCCAGTTCCCCAGTTCATTATGTAGGATACTATCTTTCAGTAGTATTCTGTATGTTACCCCAGTTCATTATGTAGGATACTATCTTCAGTAGTATTCTGTATGTTACCCCAGTTCATTAAGTAGGATACTATCTTCAGTAGTATTCTGTATGTTACCCCAGTTCATTATGTAGGATACTATCTTCAGTAGTATTCTGTATGTTACCCCCAGTTCATTATGTAGGATACTATCTTCAGTAGTATTCTGTATGTTACCCCAGTTCATTATGTAGGATACTATCTTCAGTAGTATTCTTCATTAAGTATACTATCTTCAGTTATTCTGTATGTTACCCCAGTTCATTATGTAGGATACTATCTTCAGTAGTATTCTGTAGTTCATTCATTATTAGTAGGATACTATCTTCAGTAGTATTCTGTTACCCCAGTTCATTATGTTACCCCAGTTCATTATGTAGGATACTATCTTCAGTAGTATTCTGTATGTTACCCCAGTTCATTAAGTAGGATACTATCTTCAGTAGTATTCTGTATGTTACCCCAGTTCATTATGTAGGATACTATCTTCAGTAGTATTCTGTATGTTACCCCAGTTCATTAAGTAGGATACTATCTTCAGTAGTATTCTGTATGTTACCCCAGTTCATTAAGTAGGATACTATCTTCAGTAGTATTCTGTATGTTACCCCAGTTCATTATTAGTAGGATACTATCTTCAGTAGTATTCTGTATGTTACCCCAGTTCATTATGTAGGATACTATCTTCAGTAGTATTCTGTATGTTACCCCAGTTCATTAAGTAGGATACTATCTTCAGTAGTATTCTGTATGTTACCCCAGTTCATTATGTAGGATACTATCTTCAGTAGTATTCTGTATGTTACCCCAGTTCACCAGTTCATTAAGTAGGATACTATCTTCAGTAGTATTCTGTATGTTACCCCAGTTCATTAAGTAGGATACTATCTTCAGTAGTATTCTGTATGTTACCCCAGTTCATTAAGTAGGATACTATCTTCAGTAGTATTCTGTATGTTACCCCAGTTCATTAAGTAGGATACTATCTTCAGTAGTATTCTGTATGTTACCCCAGTTCATTAAGTAGGATACTATCTTCAGTAGTATTCTGTATGTTACCCCAGTTCACCAGTTCATTAAGTAGGATACTATCTTCAGTAGTATTCTGTATGTTACCCCAGTTCATTATGTAGGATACTATCTTCAGTAGTATTCTGTATGTTACCCCAGTTCATTATGTAGGATACTATCTTCAGTAGTATTCTGTATGTTACCCCAGTTCATTAAGTAGGATACTATCTTCAGTAGTATTCTGTATGTTACCCCAGTTCATTATGTAGGATACTATCTTCAGTAGTATTCTGTATGTTACCCCAGTTCATTATGTAGGATACTATCTTCAGTAGTATTCTGTATGTTACCCTATCTTCAGTTCATTATTCATTAAGTAGGATACTATCTTCAGTAGTATTCTGTATGTTACCCCAGTTCACCAGTTCATTAAGTAGGATACTATCTTCAGTAGTATTCTGTATGTTACCCCAGTTCATTATGTAGGATACTATCTTCAGTAGTATTCTGTATGTTACCCCAGTTCACCAGTTCATTATGTAGGATACTATCTTCAGTAGTATTCTGTATGTTACCCCAGTTCATTAAGTAGGATACTATCTTCAGTAGTATTCTGTATGTTACCCCAGTTCACCAGTTCATTATGTAGGATACTATCTTCAGTAGTATTCTGTATGTTACCCCAGTTCATTAAGTAGGATACTATCTTCAGTAGTATTCTGTATGTTACCCCAGTTCATTATGTAGGATACTATCTTCAGTAGTATTCTGTATGTTACCCCAGTTCATTAAGTAGGATACTATCTTCAGTAGTATTCTGTATGTTACCCCAGTTCATTATGTAGGATACTATCTTCAGTAGTATTCTGTATGTTACCCCAGTTCACCAGTTCATTAAGTAGGATACTATCTTCAGTAGTATTCTGTATGTTACCCATTAAGTAGGATACAGTTCATTAAGTAGGATACTATCTTCAGTAGTATTCTGTATGTTACCCCAGTTCATTATTAAGTAGGATACTATCTTCAGTAGTATTCTGTATGTTACCCCAGTTCATTAAGTAGGATACTATCTTCAGTAGTATTCTGTATGTTACCCCAGTTCATTAAGTAGGATACTATCTTCAGTAGTATTCTGTATGTTACCCCAGTTCACCAGTTCATTATGTAGGATACTATCTTCAGTAGTATTCTGTATGTTACCCCAGTTCACCAGTTCATTAAGTAGGATACTATCTTCAGGTTGTACAGATCAGAGCAGTGGTTCCCAAACTTTTTATAGTCCCGTACCCCTTCAAACATTCAACCTCCAGCTGTGTTCCCCCTCTAGCACCAGGGTCAGCTGTACCCCCTCTAGCACCAGGGTCAGCTGTACCCCCTCTAGCACCAGGGTCAGCTGTACCTCCTCTAGCACCAGGGTCAGCTGTCACCCCCTCTAGCACCAGGGTCACCTGTACCCCCTCTAGCACCAGGGTCAGCTGTACCCCCTCTAGCACCAGGGTCACCTGTACCCCCTCTAGCACCGGGGTCAGCGCACTCTCAAATGTTGTTTTTTTGCCATCATTATAGGCCTGCCACACACACACACACACACAATACGATACATTTATTAAACATAAGAATGAGTGTGAGATTTTTTTTTACAACCCGGCTCCTGGGAAGTGACATAGAGCTCTTATAGGACCAGGACACAAATAATAATATAATAATAATCAATTTACATATAAAACCTCATTTGTTCATCGAAAATTGTGAACTTGTGTAACTCACCACAGGCTAATGAGAAGTGTGTACTTGAAAGGATGCACATTAATGTTGGGTTGTATTGTCAGAGTCTCAGCCTTAAATCATTTTCCACACACAGTCTGTGCCTGTATTTAGTTTTCATGCTAGTGAGGGCCGAGAATCCACTCTCACATAGGTACATGGTTGCAAAGGGCATCAGTGTCTTAACAGCACAATTTGCCAAGGCAGGATACTCTGGGCGCAGCCCTATCCAGAAATCTGGCAGTGGCTTCTGATTAAATTACATTTTCACAGAACCGCTTGTTGCAATTTCGATGAGGCTCTCTTGATCAGATATCGGTAAGTAGACTGGAGGCAAGGCATGAAAGGGATAATGAGTCCAGTTGTTTGTGTCATCCGTTTAGGAAAAGTACCTGCGTAATTGAGCCCCCAACTCACTCAGGTGCTTCACTATATCACATTTGACATTGTCCGTAAGCTTGAGTTCATTTGCACACAAAAATCCATACAATGATGGAAAGAACTGTGTGTTGTTCTTGTTAATGCAGACAGAGAAGAGCCTCAATTATCTCCAGCACATTGATCATAGCTGCGGAGAGTCTCTGTAATCCTAGATTCAGATCATTCAGGTGAGAAAAAACATCCCCCAGACAGGCCAGTCGTGTGAGAAACTCGTCATCATCAAGCGGTCAGACAAGTGAAAATTATGGTCAGTAAAGAAAACTTTGAGCTTGTCTCTCAATTGAAAAGAAATGTGTCAATACTTTGCCCCTTGATAACCAGCTCACTTCTGTATGTTGTAAAAGCGTTACATGGTCGCTGTCCATATCATTGCATAGTGCAGAAAATACACGAGAGTTCAGGGGCCTTGTTATAACAGAGTTAACCATTTTCACTGTAGTGTCCAAAACGTCTTTCAAGCTGTCAGGTTTTCCCTTGGCCTCTCGGTGGATGATGCAGTGTACCCAAGTGGAGTCGGGAGCAACTGCTTGCACATGCGTTACCACTCCACTATGTCTCCCTGTCATGGCTTTTGAGCCATCAGTACAGATACCAACACATCTTGACCACCAAAGTCCATTTGGTGTTCACATCAATGAACTATCATGGTGCAAACATACCAAGACAGTCGTGAAGAGGGCACAACAAAAACCTTTTCCCCATCAGGAGACTGAAAAGATTTGGCATGAGTCCCCAGATCCTCAAAAGGTTCTACAGCTGCACCATTGAGAGCATCCTGAATGGTTGCATCACCGCCTGGTATGGCAACTGCTCGGCATCTGACTGTATGGCGCTACAGAGGGTAGTGCATACAGCCCAGGACGTCACTGGGGCCAAGCTTTCTGCCATCCAGGACCTCTAAATTAAACTAAATGCCCATTAAATTGTCAGAGATTCCAGTCACCCAAGTCAATAGTCACTTCACACAGATTAACTCAACTAGCCTGTACCCCTACACACTGACTCAGTACCTGGTGTCCCCTGTATGTAGCCTCGTTATTGTTATTCTTATTGTGTTACTTTTTATTTTAGTCTACTTGGTAAATATTTTCTTCTTCTTGAACTGCACTTGTTGGAGAGGTTAAGGGCTTGTAAGTAAAGCATTTCACAGTAAAGTCTACTCTGTTGGTTAAGGGCTTGTAAGTCAGCGTTTCCACGGTAAAGTCTACACTTGTTGTATCTGTGACAAATAAAGTTTGATTTGTTGTCACAAAGCTGTCCAGTACTTTAGTTCATTAAGTAGGATACTATCTTCAAAAATCCTCTGCTGTTGTCCTGGTTTCCAGTGGTTTGCAGAAGAGAAAGTCTTCCTTAACTCACCCCCCATAAACATAACGGACATATACCAGGAGCTGTGCCAGGTGTCTGTTGACTCATCCAGCTGTAAAGCATATAAATTACTGGCTTGTATGCAAAGCAGTAATTGTTTCAAAACATCTCCTGCCAGGTCACTGATGCGTTGTGAAACAGTGTTGTTTGATGAAGGCATTTTCTGTGTAGTTTTTTTGGGCCTTTTCCCCTAGCATTGTTCCATCCATATCTACGGCATCAGGAATAATGAAGTCCTCCACGATAGTATGGGGTTTGCCTGTCCTAGCCACTCGGTAGCTCACCATATACGATTCTTCTAGCCCCTTCTAATTAATGGTATCTGTTGTTTTTATACATGTCCTACTATTCAAAAGGCATCATAATTCTCGCTCAAAACTCCTGTGGCTTATTTTTACTCACCAGGATCAGCGTTTACTTCACATATTACTCTCTCATGGTTGCAAAGGGCATCAGTGTCTTAACAGCACAATCACCTGGTTTTAAAAGAAACACATTTTCTCTCTTATTTTTCAAATTGGCATGTTTTGTTTCTAAATGTCTGAGCCAGAGTGAAGGTTTCATCGAGTTGTGAGATAATACTTGTGCACATATAACACACTTGTGGCTGAGGAAAGGCACTATTCCCAACACAAGTGGACCCCAAATCAATGTAGTTGTCATCATATTTGCGCCTCTTCGATGGGCCAACATCCAGGTCTGTTGTTCGGTGCTTTCCTGAGTAAGGAGGCAGTAGCTCTTGGGCTGCATCAGAGTCACAACTGTCAGTGTCACTGCTAGCTGGGCTAACAACCTGTCAGTGCTCATGCTAACATGCTAGCTGGGCTAACAACCTGTCAGTGTCCATGCTAACATGCTAGCTGAGCTAACAACCTGTCAGTGTCCATGCTAACATGCTAGCTGGGCTAACAACCTGTCAGTGTCCATGCTAACATGCTAGCTGAGCTAACAACCTGTCAGTGTCCATGCTAACATGCTAGCTGGGCTAACAACCTGTCAGTGTCCATGCTAACATGCTAGCTGAGCTAACAACCTGTCAGTGTCCATGCTAACATGCTAGCTGGGCTAACAACCTGTCAGTGTCCATGCTAACATGCTAGCTGGGCTAACAACAACATGTAGAATTACTGATGCTGGCATTGGATGTGCTTGTGGAAGCAGAACAACTTGTGTCGTCGACAGGTGTAGGTGTAGTACTGCGGGTAGTAGCAGTATTACAAGTAGAGCTGGTATGTGTCTCTATGGACTATTCTTTTTACTATTTATCCATTTCCGAAACAAATGGAACGAACAGCAACTACGTTTGGCTACATACGGACCATTAATTAGAGAGAGTAACAATTCATGTGATTGCATGTCATTGTGTTGTTATTTTGCTCGTCTCACAGTACGCACATTGCAATTTATTGCCCAGGCTACATCGGTAGTCCTCATGCCTCCTTGCAGCATGCCTGAGGCACGTTCACGCAGATGAGCAGGGGCCCTGTGCATCTGTCTTTTGGTGCTTTTCAGAGTCAGGAGAAAGGACTCCTTTAGTAGCGACATGCGGAGAACTATAGACAATGTCCTCGTGAATAGCATGCCGCGACATGTGGAGAACTATAGACAATGTCCTCGTGAATAGCATGCCGCGACATGTGGAGAACTATAGACAATGTCCTGGAGAATAGCATGCCGCGACATGTGGAGAACTATAGACAATGTCCTCGTGAATAGCATGCCGCGACATGTGGAGAACTATAGACAATGTCCTCGTGAATAGCATGCCGCGACATGTGGAGAACTATAGACAATGTCCTCGTGAATAGCATGCCGCGACATGTGGAAACTAGACAATGTCCTGTCTTTTGTGAATAGCATGCCGCGACATGTGGAGAACTATAGACAATGTCCTCGTGAATAGCATGCCGCGACATGCTATAGACAATGTCCTCGTGAATAGACATGTGGTGGAGAACTATAGACAATGTCCTCGTGAATAGCATGCCGCGACATGTGGAGAACTATAGACAATGTCCTCGTGAATAGCATGCCGCGACATGTGGAGAACTATAGACAATGTCCTCGTGAATAGCATGCCGCGACATGTGGAGAACTATAGACAATGTCCTCGTGAATAGCATGCCGCGACATGTGGAGAACTATAGACAATGTCCTCGGAATAGCATGCCGCGACATGTGGAGAACTATAGACAATGTCTAATAGCATGCCACATGTGGAGAACTATAGACAATGCAGGGGCGTCTCGGACCCCACAGCTAACGTCCATGTGGAGAACTATAGACAATGCAGGGGCGTCTCGGACCCCACAGCTAACGTCCATGTGGAGAACTATAGACAATGCAGGGGCGTCTCGGACCCCACAGCTAACGTCCATGTGGAGAACTATAGACAATGCAGGGGCGTCTCGGACCCCACAGCTAAAGTCCATGTGGAGAACTATAGACAATGCAGGGGCGTCTCGGACCCCACAGCTAACGTCCATGTGGAGAACTATAGACAATGCAGGGGCGTCTCGGACCCCACAGCTAACGTCCATGTGGAGAACTATAGACAATGCAGGGGCGTCTCGGACCCCACAGCTAACGTCCATGTGGAGAACTATAGACAATGCAGGGGCGTCTCGGACCCCACAGCTAACGTCCATGTGGAGAACATAAAGGTGGGGAGTTGGAGTCGTTCAGTTAGAGTTTCTTCTTGATTTGATGCCATCACTTCTCAGTTCCACAGTGTTTTCTGACAAAGGTGTTGATGTTTGTAGTTTCTGTTCCTTGCTTTTACCATTTCAACTGCGGCTGGTAATATCAAAGTGTCTGCAAAAGGTTTCATAGCGCGGCGGGCTTTCACCGTGCGAATGATTCAAGAGCAGCGGTCAAGTGCGGCAATTTGTCACAATCTAAGGTCACTCTGTATTTGAATTTTAACTATTCGATTTTAATACATTTCGTTGAGGATTCTTAAGGGAAAGTTACTCACCAGGATGAGCGTTTACTTCACATATTACTCACCTGGTTTTAAATGAACACATTTTCTCTCTGAGGCCACATGCCCATGCATAATAACGCATCATTGTTGTCGTAATAGCTAAAGATTAAACCCTTTTAAAAATAAAAACATTTCACACTTTTTTTAATCATTGCATTATTCAAGTGTGCAATCTGGTTTAATTGAAAAGCTCCTGTATAGTTTGAATATCTTGCTTACATTTATATACTACTATATACACTATGGTTTGCACTTCAGGTTAATAGATGCACACACGCATGTAGCATGAATGAGGCTTTGCCCACACCACATCCAAGGTAATGTAAGGATAATGTAAGGATCATGTAAACTTGTGTAGCTCATAATTTGTAACTCAACTCAACTAAGTTGGATCCCCATTTTCAGTAGCTAATTGCATTATTGCGTTGCGTATAAATTAGGCTTCAAAGACAAGCTGCTAATCTGATGTAGAAGAAAAGCAGCACATTTTGTGTAATAAGGCCTTTAAATGTTTTCATGACAGACTTGAATTGATTTTCTCCTCTCTTCCGAAAGGTATGTTCACTACAGCTTCTTCAATGAAAGGCTCAATGGGTAAGATCAAGTTTCTGTTAATTTATTACACCCTAATGATGCTATAATGTGGATTTTCTGATGGATTCATATTCACAGGGGTTGGTTTGACTCTTCCAACAGAGATATCCCAGTTGATGAGGACCAGAGGAACACCAGGTTAGTTGATATGAACTGAGAAATCCTCCCAACAAGTCATGATACTTGGTACTTCAAAACGCTCTTTCCTATATTTCCTTAATGTTACCCATTAGATCATTTACAGAGATAACAGAGATGTACTGCACACAGTTACTAGTGGTGGGCAACAATAAGGATATAAACAAGTTATATTGTGATATTGGTTAATCATTGCTGTTACCCTACACTATTATGAAAAAGAGCAAACATGATTGTTCCAATTTGTAAGTCGCTCTGGATAAGAGCATCTGCTAAATGACTTAAATGTAAATGTAAATGTTCCTGGAGGCACAAAACCCTCTCAAACCCTCTCAGCAAACTTAACGGCCTGCTGATGGGCCCATCAACAAGCTTCCTGTTGTATTCACACTGGTTAGGAGGTACAATTAGATAAAACCAACAAATTATAGTCCCACTAAGAGCAAACCAACAACCGTTAGCTTTGGATCCAACAAACCCAGACCCATGGGAAAATCCCAACCCCATGACCCAACTAGCAATGTAAATCAGTCTGATGTTGTCCCGATGGCATGCAAAGGTGTAACGGAGTTCTACGTTTGTAGAAAGAGAGTCGGACCGAAATGCAGCGTGGTGGTTACTTAATGGAGAAAGCGATACATGAAATAACTATTACAAAATTTAAAAAAACAAACGGAACGTGAAATTTAATTACAGCCTATCTGGTGAATCTACACAGAGACAGGAACAAACACCCACGAAATACACAGCGAAACCCCGGCTACCTAAATACGGTTCCCAATCAGAGACAACGAGAATCACCTGACTCTGATTGAGAACTGCCTCAGGCAACCAAGCCTATACAACACCCCTATTCAACCGCGATCCCAATAATACAAACCCCCAATACGACATACAACAACATAAACCCATGTCACACCCTGGCCTGACCAAATAATATAACGAAAACACAAAATACAATGACCAAGGCGTGACAAAAGGTCTGTGGGGCATTTTCTCTCAGATTGTTTGTTATAGTTGAATCAGGGTTATTTGTTACAATGTATTTTTTCCATTTGGTTGTTTTCTCATTGTAAGAATTGGTCAAACAAACTACAATACTTGAACAAAACCATGTGTGTATCGGAAGTCACACCACTTGCTCAGTGAGTACCAGTTCCTACTAATTCGGCTCACACCAAGACTGGAGCCAATTGGACGAACTGCAAGATTCTCTAAAATGCCGTTTGAGGCGGCTTACGGTAGAGAAATAAAAAATTCTGGCATCAGCTCTGGTTGACATTCCTGCAGTCAGCATGTCTATGGCCTTTTATTGTCCCCAGCAGAAGGTGCACCTGTGTAATGATCACGTTGTTTAATCAGCTTCTTGATATGCCACACCTACCAGGTGAATGGAATATCTTGGCCAATGAGAAATGATCACCCACAGGGATGTAAAGACATTTGAAAGAACTACGTTTTTTGGATCATTTCCTGTATTTTTTTTTTCAGCTCATGAAACACGGAACCAACACTTTTTACATGTTGCGTTTACACTCTGAGTGTACAAAACATTAAGGACACCATGTCTTTCCATCCATAACATAAACTGACAGGTGAATCCAGGTGAAAGCTATGATCCCTTATTGATGTCACTTGCTACATCCACTTCAATCAGTGTAGATGATACTATCGAGCATTTCACACACATTGTCTAAATACTGACTGTTAGCACTTGGTGACCTATAGAAATACCCCTAAATGGCTTCAGATGAGGTAAACCTGCAACCTCTTCAATAACACTGGACATGAGATCTTCTCTACACAGTACAGGGAAATGGCTCTAAATATATAAAGCAACACCTCCCCCATAAGCATTCCTGTCTCTTCTGTAGATATTATATCCCTGTATTGCTACTGCGGTATCATTAAAGGAATTATCTAAGTGAGTCTCATAAATGGTTACTGATTTACGGAATCTTATTTCAAAGGCTGCATATACAGTGTATTCAGGAAGTATTAAGGGCCCTTGACTTTTGACACATTTTATTTAATTACAGCCTCATTCTAAAATGGATTACATTGCCCCCCCCCACACACACACAATACCCCATAATGACAAAGCAAAAAAAAAAAAGATTTTTAGACATTTGGAAAAGGTTAGGCTGCAAGAAAATTCACAATTGTCCTTGGCAGGGTAGCCAAGTGGTTAGAGTGTTAGAGTGTTGGACTAGTAACCGAAAGGTTGCAAGTTCAAATCTCTGTCGTTCTGCCCCTGAACAGGCAGTTAACCCACTGTTCCCAGGCCGTCATTGAAAATAAGAATGTGTTCTTATCTGACTTGCCTAGTTAAATGAAGGTAATAAAAAAAAATGGGCAATCAGCATGCAGTTGTCTGGACTTCACAAAGCCATGGAAGTGAACAGACAATGAAACATTGACACAGTTGTTATTCCCAACGGAACGAGAACATCAGAATCCTTGGAAAAACGAATTAACCTTCTGCACGTATGTGGCATTCTCTACTTTATAAAGATGTTCTCCCTCTGCTACCACTTCCCCCTCACTGTGTGTGTGTGTGAAGTTGGGAGAGTTAGCTGAGTGTTCAGGGTTCATTTAATTTTATATATTTTTTTAGATACAATGTTACTATGTTACTAAATTACTATTGTAATTATCAAAAAGGCTGCTATTCGACTTGGAATGAACTAAAAAAACTTGGAAGGAAAACATTTGGCTTCAAACATGTTTTGATGACATCTATAGAGTTTCCATATTGGTGCTTATCACTAATAATCAAATCAAATTGTATTGGTCACATGCACGTATTTATCAGATGTTATTGCGGGTGTAGCGAAATGCTTGTGTTCCCAGCTCAACAGTGCAGTACTGCCTAACAGTTCACAACAATACACAAATCTGAAAGTAAAATTATTTTAGAAATATATGGGTATTATGATTAGCATTGTCAGAGTGGCATTGACTAAAATACAGTAGAATAGAATACAGTATATACATGTGAGATGAGTAAAGCAGAATGTAAACATTATTAAAGTGACTAGTGTTCCATTATTAAAGTGGCCAGTGATTCCATGTCTATGTATATGCAGGGTTGAATAACCGGGTGGTAGCTGGCTAGGGATGGCTATTTAACAGCCTGATGGTCTATGTAGCTGGCATAGATAATATTAACAAAAAGCCGAGCTGCTGGAATCTTTGCGCCAGGAGTGGCATAACGTCAATGTGAAAGACTGGTGGA
>NW_025745972.1:205222-211141 GCF_021184085.1 Oncorhynchus gorbuscha | reverse complement strand
CAGTGACAGGGTGGAATACTGTTAGTTATTGCTTTAACATTCATTTTAAAGTATAAATCATTTAGTCATTATCTTACCTTAAACATACTATAACATTGATAGATTACAAACTATAAGAGTGGGGGGAACAGGATCTCTTCCTGGGTCTTTTTGGTTCCAACCTTCGGGGCATGTGTTGAGAAAGAGAGCAACTCTGTTTGTGCTGATCTGTGACCCACTAGCACCTCCCTCTGTAAGAGGGGAATGATGCAACCTCACTTACACACCAGGATACTTTATTGACACACACACACACACACACATACACACACACACACAAAATGTACATGCAAAGGTAGGTTGAATGGTAGTGGTTGTGAAACAGAAGAAACAGAGGTAATGAATCCCCTGTACACAACACTATAACTGATACCACAAGTAGACCAGCAATGATATTATCAAGGGAAGGATGAAAATGTACTCTGAACAAAAATATAAATATAACATGCAACAATTTCAAAGATTTTACTGAGTTACAATTCATATAAGGAAATCAGTCAATTGATATGCATTCATTAGGCCTTCTCATGAATGTGAATACAGATATGCATCTGATGGTCACAGATACCGTAACCCTAGTCTAAACTGTGTCTAAGCAAGGGGAGAGGATCATATCAAAGATCATTTAGCTATTTGATTTCCAATTTAACCCCTTAAGGTATCAAAAATATGTATAAAACAATTATTGGATGAAACATTGAATTTGGCAAAATATCTCCTTTCCATAAACAAATTGAACTGGTACCAGGGACCTTCAGAAGAGTGTTGTGAGGCTTGTGTCCTAGAGAAAAATAGAGAACACCGGTATGTTTGTGAGAGTCTCAGCTGTCCACAGAGTGGTTATATTAGTGTGTAGCCCAAACCATTTTGACACTATAGACAGAAGTTGGCAGAAGAGGCTGTTCCGACGTCAGACGAGTCTTGTGAGGTTTGTGGGCTTCCTTGAGCAAAATGGAGAACACCAGTGTGTTCTTTCAATAGAGTGGTCATAATCATTTGTAGGCGATTCGAACTTTACAGACATTTTTGCGAGAAGACCGATTTTCAGGATGCCTCATTCTCTGACAAACCCCGCTCCAGCTCTGCCACCTTTCACCACAGATGCAGGAGAGATATTGGCGGATGCGGTGGATTGCCTCATGCTCTGACAAACCCCGCTCCAGCTCTGCCACCTTTCACCACAGATGCAGGAGGGATATTGGCGGATGCGGTGGATTGCCTCATGCTCTGACAAACCCCGCTCCAGCTCTGCCACCTTTCACCACAGATGCAGGAGGGGGATATTGGCAGATGCGATGGATTGAGCACTTGCAGAAAAACTGATATCTCTAGCTTAAACAAACAGATTTTGATGGGGATTGTTTTATGTTAATTCGATTTCTTCAAATTGTAGGCTAAGAGTTTTTTTTAAAGGTAGGGGCGTGGATCAGAAAACCAGTCAGTATCTGGTGTGACCACCATTTGCCTCATGTAGAGTGACACATCTCCTTTGCGTAGATTTGATCAGACTGTTCCTTATGGCCTATGGAATGTTGTCCCACTCCTCTTTAATGTCTGTTCGAAGTTGTTGGATATTGGCGGGAACTGGAACACGCTGTCGTGCACGTCCATTCAGAGCATCCCAAACATTCTCAATGGGTGACATGTCTGGTGAGTATGCAGGACATGGAAGCACTGGGACATTTTCAGCTTGCAGGAGTTGTGTACAGATCCTTGCGACATGGGGCCGTGTATTATCATGCTGAAACATGAGGTGATGGTGGTGGATGAATGGCACAACAATGGGCTTCAGTGAGGACGACGAGCAAGCAGGTGAGATTCCCAGAGACGATTTCTGACAGTTTGTGCAGAAAATCTTCAGTTGTGCAAACACACAGTTTCATCAGCTGTCCGGGTGGCTGGTCTCAGATGATCCCACAGGTGAAGTGAGGCTCCTGAGCTGGTGTGGTTACACGTGGTCTGCATTTGTGAGGACAGTTGGACGTACTGCCAAATTCTCTAAATCGACGTTTATGGTAGATAAAAGAACATTCAATTATTTGGCAACAGTGCTGGTGGACATTCCTGTAGTCAGCAAGCCAATTGCACCCTCCATCAAAAGTTGAGACATCTGTGGCATTGTGTTGTGTGACTGCACATTTTAAAGTGGCCTTTTATTGTCCCCAGCACAAGGGGCACCTGTGTAATGGTCATGCTGTTTAATCAGCTTCTTGATATGCCCCACCTGTCAGGTAGATGGATTATCTTGGCAAAGGAGAAATGCTCAGTAACAGGGATGTAGCCAAATTTGTGCACAAAATTTGAGAGAAATAAGATTTTTGTGCAAATGGAAAATGTCTGGATACTTTTATTTCATTTCATGAAACATGAGACCAACACTTTATATTATATTTTTGTTCAGTATATATGCTACCTGACATATTACAATACAGCTATAGACAAAGACTTTATACAACAACAGTAACATCTACGAAGAACAATATACAAATATCGCACAACTCACTCTGCATGCACACCATCCCACAAGCTCAGAGATATGAGTCCAGCAGTTGTTGTGCAGGACAGAGATGAGCTTGCTGCTCTCTCTGTGACTGCTTGAAGTAGACCGAGGGGGAGGCACGAGTTTGTGATCTGGGACCCAAGCTGACTGCCTGTGATGACCCCACAGTGTCATAAGGCCCCTGGCAACCATGACCCCTAGCAACAAATCGTTGGCCAGGGTCCTAGGTGTGAAGGGCCAGTTTATGACCCCCTGGCCTGCTTGGTTTCAGTGGGGAGGACAGCCTACTACAGAAGTTAGAAAGAGAGGGCTGTGAGAGAGCTGTGATATGGTGTGCTAAGAGTCTCTGGCAGGGAATTCGTAACATATTGGTCATATCACTGTATCACTAACTAATCCCCAGGCCTGTTGGACAGAAAGACCCACTCCATCTCAGAGACTTTAAGCATAATTACAGACACAATATGGAAGACTTTCACTGAAATCCCAATCGACCTCTGCCCCTCAGGATATGGAAACATATCACCCATCCAATTAAACAGCAAAGTAAAGCGATTACCATGTTATCCTATATGCACCTTCCAGAACTAAAGGAGTGCCTGGAGGAGAGTTGAGGAGAACTGGAGATTGATTTGGAATTCAGTAAATGTCTACCCACTGGGCAAAAACTGGTTGAATCAACATTGTTTCCATGTCATTTCAACCCCCAAAATAAATGTGCTGATGTTGAATCAATGTGGAAAAATCATCAACATACAGTTAGGGCATTTTGTCTGTTTTTCACCCAACTTTTAACCTAAATCCAATGACATAGTGCATTTTTTGACAATAGTTGACAACTCAACCAAATGTCAATCAAAACTAGACGTTCAACTGACATCTGTGCCCAGTGGGTGATTAGTTAGCTGCCTAGCAACTTTGTATACTAAACACCCCCAGGCGCACTGCATCAATTTTTAACATGGTTTGGAGTTTATTCCTGACTATTTTGACAAAGTCTAACTCATTCGAACTCAAAGAGCAGGGCTGTTAACCCAACAGCGTTTCCCGGCTGACAGACCAGCACGACTCCAGCAAGCACTGCAGCTGGGTTCCCATGGTAACAGGCAAAGAGACTAGCAGCACTGTGACTCGGAGCAAAACACCCCACACCAGCCTCCTCCTTTTCCTCCACCTACTTCTTCTTTATCTTCATCTTCTTCTTCTCTGTCCCACTATTGTACTCTCTTTCACTCCTGCGGCTGCATTCACCCGTCTGGGAATCTCCCTTTATTTCCATCCATCTCTGTATGCCTCTCTATCTCCTCCTCCAGTTGACTTGTCCTGACATCTATCTATCCATCTCCATATTTATGTCTTTCTCTCTCTCCCTACAACCCCACCAGGTTTTCATTATTTGTTAATCAATTGAATCATGGCTGGAACAAAGGCCTTCACCCAATGGTATCTCTCCATCAACAGAAGACCTGTGTCCTCACTTTAACTCCTAACTCCAATGAGAGCAAGAGCATTGATGTTTAGGTGCTGTCACCGTGTGGTGAAAAGAGGGCATTACAACAGTATGCAAACGCAGTATTGTCTGTCTCCAACCGTGGCTCTCTTCCAGCTATTTTATTATAGCTCTGAGAGGATGCCCTCCTGTCCTCTCCTCACCCCTCCTGTACCATCTGTCTGGAAACCCAGTCGCTATGCTCTCAAAACACTTCAGACTGCAGCCGACCGGGACTTTCTTATCTGGGCTCAGCCACAGGGATTCCATTGAATAAATCTTTATTGTCCCTGATGGACAATCCAATGGTAAACGCTAGACTCAAAGCAGGTAGAGACGCAGTTATTCATTTATATATAAACAACTGCAACCTACACATTTTCATTTGTTTATTTTGCACACAGGTAAATATGCTGTAACTAATGTGTATATAATTTATAAATATATGAAATTCTATAAATACATTTGCAGGATAATAAAACATTGTTTTATGTAGATAAAGGAAATATGAGTAAATACAAAAGGTCAGGCTGTGTTATCGGAGTCATTAGCATCCATATAAACACACCTCTCTCGCTCTCTCTCTCTCTCTCTCATACTTAGTGTGTACAGTGTGCATTGAAAATGTACCGTGGAGGCCCACTGTGCTGAAATGCTTTGAAGGTCTGATGGTATCGTATCATGTTGCTCTCATCCTGGCCGTGTTCCTTTGTTTTGTCTCTCTTCACCAGCCTTGTCCAGGTCTTCAGAGACGGAAGGTGCTTCTTTCTGTTGGAAAAACAAGACCTCAACAGGTTAGACTTTCTGTGGTAAAAGACTATGCTTACATAAGTTCTATAAGGGACTTGGCCAGAGGGTCATTCAGTAACATTACATTCATGCTGGAAAGAAGAGGAAGCCTCATATAGATGTAACAACTAGTGATGAGTGAGGAAGGTATAGACTTGGTATAGACTTACCATAGAGTCTGGAGTAGAGGAGCTGGAAGAACAGCCCAGCCACTTCCTGTACTCATCACGTACCTATGATACAATACAACAACAACAACAACACACCAACACTAATTATACACAGACCACACCGTGGAGGGTAGACAGAGGGGAGGTTAAGAACGTGTGGGTGTGTGTGTGGGGGAGGGCGGGGGCGTGATTGTGCGTGCTTGTGGTGCAGGTCTACCTCCTTGTTGAAGAGACAGTGAACGATGTAGAGGAAGGTGCCCTGCTGGGAGTTGAGCACGATGAAGAGGTACTTGAAGACCATGGTGGACTGGAACAAGCCCAGCACCCAGGTACAACCCAGGATCACAAACTGTGCCAGGATCTTAAAGATGATCAGTCTGAAAGAGGGAGGGAGGGAAGTGAGGGGGTGAGAGAGGGAGGAGGGAGGTGAGAGTGGAAGGGGGAGAGAGAGAGGAAGGGTGGAGGGAGGGAGATGAGAGAGGGGGATGGTGAGAGAGGGGAGGGAGGAAGGTGAGAGAGGAAGGAAGGTGAGAGAGGGAGAGGGAGGTGAGAGTGTGGGAAAGAGAGGGAGGTGAGGGAGGGAGGATGGGAGGGGGAGGGAGGGATGGAGGGATGGAATGGTATAAAAACATCATATGTATTCATATGAGGAGATTAGAATACTAACACTACCACACATTCCCATCGGTATCAACAAACATACACATTACATATGGCATAGTTACTGTATGTTCACAGACATATGTACACACACACCTGGTGTCTTTGGACTGTGAGACATCACTCTTCATGTTAGCCAAGGTAGGTCTCAAACTCCAGATTGTAACGCAGAACAATATCCAGTTCAGCTGTGGAAGAAGCATAAGGAGGTCAGTGTGTGTGTGTGTGTGTGTGTGTGTGTGTGTGTGTGTGTGTGTGTGTGTGTGTGTGTG
>NW_025745972.1:97722-190222 GCF_021184085.1 Oncorhynchus gorbuscha | reverse complement strand
ATACACCCTAAATACACATTCACTATATACATACACCCTGTATACATATACACCCTAAATACACATTCACTATATATATACACCCTGTATACATATACACCCTAAATACACATTCACTATATACATACACCCTGTATACATATACACCCTAAATACACATTCACTATATACATACACCCTGTATACATATACACCCTAAATACACATTCACTATATATATACACCCTGTATACATATACACCCTAAATACACATTCACTATATACATACACCCTGTATACATATACGCCCTATACACATATTCACTATATACATACACCCTGTATACATATACACCCTAAATACACATTCACTATATATATACACCCTGTATACATATACACCCTAAATACACATTCACTATATACATACACCCTGTATACATATACGCCCTATACACATATTCACTATATACATACACCCTGTATACATATACACCCTAAATACACATTCACTATATACATACACCCTGTATACATATACACCCTAAATACACATTCACTATATACATACACCCTGTATACATATACACCCTATACACATATTCACTATATACATACACCCTGTATACATATACACCCTAAATACACATTCACTATATACATACACCCCATATACACATTCACTATATACATAGGGAATAGGGTGCCATTTGGGATGTAAACCTAGTCAGTGCCCCATGATACAGTATGTTAACGACAACAGCAGTGAGACAACACAATACCTATACAGGGGTTGGCCTTGCTGGGGTCTAGGACTGGGTTTGTGGGTGAGAAGCCTAGGAGACAGGTACAGTTGTGGGCTCCTGGTGTGTTGGTACAGACAGACTCCTGACCACAGATGGTTGAGTTGAAACACTCGTCAATATCTGTGGGGGTTCAATAGTTGAATAGTTCAGACAGACAGACAAATGCTACCATGAGTTCTTCCATCTCTTTTAGGAAGCACTGTAAATCAGTGTAAGTTAGATGTAATGATGCAATACACATGACTGTTGTTATCCATTCAATATGTTCATGTTTTACCGGTCCCTATCTAGATAAATGTTTTATATTGAAATATTTAAAAGGTTTAGTCAGATTTATCACAGAAAGCTCGTGTTAGTGCTGTTCAGAGACCTTGGCAGTCGAAGGGTCCGTCAGGCTTGTATCCATTGTAACAGGTGCAGGTGTAATTTCCTGGTGTGTTTGTACATTTACCAAAACCACCACAAACCTTCTCAATCTCCACACACTCATTCACATCTGGGGGGACATAGATTTAATATGCCAATATTTACAAAGTTCCACAAATCAAAGCACACAAAACTAGACAGCGTTCAGCAATTTTATTTTCTGTTAAAAAACATCTTGCAGCAGACAGCAGACAAATTCACACATATATATTCACAGGGTTAAAAACAGCAAAACATGCAAGTATGTCATTCATAGCAGCCCTGAAATTCAAACTCTGATCTCATGTTATTGATATGATTGGTGCAGTAGGTGTATGAGTGGTAAACATACCTGTGCAGGGGTTGCGGGTTGGGTTGAGTGCCAAGGCTGGGTCTGAGGGTACAAACCCCTCTAGACAGCTACAGTTGTAGACTCCTGGTGAATTAGTACAGTTGGAATGTGGACCGCAGAGATTAGCGGTCTCCTCACACTCATTGATATCTGTTGGGGAGGGTTAGGACAGAGTTAGAGGCCATCTTCTACATCAAGGGTGGAAAAATAATGTCCCGGTCTGCTAGTCAATTCAATGCAGCCCGCAGTGGATTGTTTTCTAAGAAATACTTGTTCTGTCCTTTAAATACATTTTGAATAACACATCTGCCATTTCTGAATCCTGATGTGGCTCTTGAGCCAAAAAGTGTGCCTACCCCTAGTCCTGTTCGACAGACAGACAGACAGACAGACAGACAGACAGACAGACAGACAGACAGACAGACAGACAGACAGACAGACAGACAGACAGACAGACAGACAGACAGACAGACAGACAGACAGACAGACAGACAGACAGACAGACAGACAGACAGACAGACAGACAGACAGACAGACAGACAGACAGACAGACAGACAGACAGACAGACAGACAGACAGACAGACAGACAGACAGACAGACAGACAGACAGACTGATCAAACACGTAGGACTGTCTAAACTGATTTAACTGATAAAACCAGACAGCCCATTACATAGCTACTACGGCACTTCTACCTTGGCAACCGTAGGATTCGTTTGTGGGTAGATGTTTTGGAGGTATCTTGTATCCAGAGACACATTGACAGCCTCCATTTTTGGTTGTACTACACTCTGCAAGGGGACCGCAGGAGTCTGCCACACAGTTCCTATGGTCTGAACAGAGAGAACAGACACACAGTCTACTTTAACAGTCTACTATTTTAGGTTGGAACAATGGGACACAAGAGCAGGTTCACTTCAAGTCAGATATAATGTCTCTGTGACCTTAACAGATTGACTGCTTCAAAAACAAGTAGCTTTCTTTCTGATTTACTACTTTTTTACTATACACCAATCCATCAATTAAACTTCAGATAAAGTACAATTTAACAGCTCAATATACTTAAGAGCTAAATAGACAATAAAATGTGTTTGGGAGGAGTACTGTACAAGTCAAATAAAAAGCAGGGGATTTCTCAACTCGCTACTCACATGTCACATAACCCATGTAGTTGATTGGGTGGTTGTTCATCTGCCTGTACACATAGAATCCTCCAGAAGAGCAGTAGATCACTTGAATAGCTACATTGTAATTACAGCAGGAACCTGTGTTTCCACACGCGTTGCCCGTAGTTGGAGTCTCAGACTCAGACTGAGGATGTGTAAAGGTCAGATGGATGGGATAATATACCCCGCTGTAATAGAGTGGAGCACATTGTGGAATGACGGTGTCCCCTCCGATCCCGACGTAGCGCACCCATATGTTTGTTCGCTGTATGTCGGTATTGATGGGGTAGCCGGGGATAGAGGAAGAGCTGAAGACATAGTTACGTCGAGGCTCATCCAGAGCCGTGTAGCCATCACAGGAACCTGGGTGGAAGAAGAAGACAATAGAGCCCCAATGCCAGGGTTTAGCTATGGGACCACTGTTCCATCATCAGGAGAAACTGGACACATTGGCCTACGATGAGTTACTTCTCTACTGTGAAACCTCCTACCACATATCAGAACTCATAATCAAACTGATCACATAGAATACAAATAAGGACATGCAGGGGTTACTTAAAGAACTTCCCACAGAGCATAGACATCAATTCAACGTCTATTCCACATTGGTTAAATGTAATTTCATTGAAATGACGTGGGAACAATGTTGATTCAACCAGTCTGTGCCCAGTGGGTACTTACCATTAGGATAAGAGGAAGTCCCAATGATGAACAGAGAACCTGAAAGGAAGGAGAAGACAAAGTCAAGGGCAGGCAGTAAATGGTGATCATTTGGGCTAAAATACTGAAATATCAGTTCACTCACCCAGGAGTAGAGACAGAGAACAGTAGCTCATCCTGACAGATCCCTCTTCCAGGGCTGAATACATTGAATACCTTCACCCAGTCTAACCCATACGTGCATCCCAAGAGAAACATCTCAATTTGCACACCATCCAAAACTCTGTTATCAGAAGGTTTGAGACTTATGCAAATGATCTATTTTAGGTTTGGATACAAACCTCCATCTTAACAAAACAAAGTGAGGGAGACGATGGCTGAGGTAAGAAGCTAGTCTTTCACTGATGGCATGGATGGGGAAGAGGTGGATGTCATCCATTTTGAGGCCTGCTCTGTGGTAAATGCTCATAACACAGCCTCAGACAATTACAATAGGCAACTCAAATTGGCTTTGCAATTCAGAAGCCTACTAAGGATTTTCTTGTAATCTCTGGAAATATCCAACCATCAAGACTAGGCCTATAGCCTAGAGATGTTATGCTTGTGGTGTGGCTTGACCACAGATCAGATCTGGTCGTTGTTAGCCTTCTGTAATTGAAATGCATCTTTAAAAATTATGACCTATCCCAGTAGCCCACTTGGCCCTTATAGCCGACATGGCAAAATATAACTACATATGAATGTTGGACAATCAACGAACAGGCCTATATGGTGAAGTGAGTGCTACAGGCTCCTCACACCACCAATATGCTCTCATTCACACAAGGGTTATTACAGATGGGATGGAGGCAACGATGAGTATAAACCTTAGATTAATCCCAGGGGCTGGTTTGAAGCCACTATGCAGCCATGTTTGTGCTCCTCCACCGTTGTAAAAAGGTTTTTGGAAGATATATATATTTTGAGAGCACTAATGTTACTGTCTCCACTACAACAACAAAATACATTTAATTACTGTAGAATTCCATTCATTCCTATGGAGGACACCTCTTTCTGATGAGTAGCTTCATAGCGTGATGGAGTGACACTGTGGATGGACGAGACAGAACAAAGACAGAAAGAAGAAGTAGAACCTAGAAATCAGTAAAATAGTGCGTCATTGCTCACTGTTTTGCCTGTGCTGTCAATTTGTCTTGTAAAGCTGGGCATGCTCTGTTGCATCTGATGATCTCTATGTAAATACAGCACGCCGACAAGACAAATGGAAAATAAAGAAACCAAGAACAAAAACACGTTTTTCAACTCCCTGTGTTCACGTGAATAAGATTTGAGAAGGTAAATCGCAGCTGTCTTTGTGCAAACCTGGTTTTATTTGTGAATGTATTTTCCACCATTATCTGCAGTCCTCTCTCAACATGCTTTCAGGGGTTCAGACCGGTTCATTTGAGTGATGAGGAGGCCAAAGCAAAGATTCTATGTAAAGCCCACTTATGTCAATTCTCTGAGTCTTCATTTGTATACTAGTCTATAATGTTTTTGTTTATTTGCTTCTTGATATTTCTGTAATAGTATAGTATTCCCTTCCTTATTCTGAATTTCCAATAATTGCAAAAAAAACAATGTAGTTAGATGAGCATTTCCCAGTCCAGGGGCCTCATTTATCAAAGGTGCATGCACACAAAAAGACTCTAAACCTAAGGTGCATTCAGTTCACTTGAACGTTTGCTAAGTTGCGGAACGGTTTGTACTGAACAACACATTTACCCAAAACGTTCTTTCTTGTATGTTATTGAACAGGTTTTGAGGTACTTTTGCTCCCGTTTGGTGGGTGTGGCGAGGTGTGGCTTGAAACAAGGAGTGACCTATTTAAAGGGCATTGGGCATGCTGACTGCGTTCCCCAATCCACAACCCAACTCCACACAGTTTTTCAACTGGTCGTTTAGTACAGCACCGTGTCTGTTCAATTAAACATTCCAGAATGTAAAGACTTACTGAACGCAGCCCTTGTGTATGTATGCCAGTGTTCCTGCAAAAGTTGGTATTTATCAATTATGAACTCGACAGGAAAGTATAATTTTTTCCACAGTCCACATACTCTCAGATCATGCGTATGCACAACTTCTAGTGTATTGCAAGCAAATATTGTTATTTTGAGAGAAATGTTTAAAAAATGTATGCAGATGAATTATAATAATGGTAGTTTAATCTAAACATTATAGTGTAGGCCTAGTGATAAAACAGATGCATTTGCTGTTGGTAAGGAGATCGCAAGGCAGCATGTGGCTTATGTGCTTATTTTACTTGTATTATATACTCCTAAATCATAATCATATTGCAGGACGTCTCTCCTTTACTGACATGACTGACTTATTCCCACAACACAACAAATATTAGCCTACCATTTATCCATCACTCATTTAATAGCCAAACTTCCTTGAAAATAAATAGCTAGACAGGTAGCCTATTTAAAATATTTGACAGCTTAGGCTACAGTAGGCCAATTGCAGTGCAATTGGAGCACAACATCATAGCCTATTTAAATGTGGAGCCAATACCAAGGGAGGAGATAGAAACACAATAATCTATTGATAAACAAAATAATCCGGGCTGCTCAAATTAGTATGATATGTTACGTTTGGCATGGTATGTATTAATTTGTGGATGTCTGTCATGTTTTGTCATTAATTATCATGTCTTGTCCCTGTGCTTCCCCTTCTATTCGTTTCCCTCTGCTGGTCTTATTAGGTTCTTTCCCTCTTTCTATCCCTCTCTCTCCCCCTCCCTCTCTCACTCTCTCGCTCTCTCTTCTCTCTATCGTTCCGTTCTTGCTCCCAGCTGTTCCTATTCCCCTAATCAATCATTTAGTCTTCCCACACCTGTTCCCGATCCTTTTCCCTGATTAGAGTCCCTATTTCTCTCCTTGTTTTCCGTTCCTGCCCCGTCGGATCCTCATCTATAATTCACCGTGCTGTGTCTATGTTTTGCCCTGTCGTGTCGTGTTTCCCTCAGATGCTGCGTGGTGAGCAGGTGTCTGAGTCTGCTAGGTTCAAGTGCCTTCCCGAGGCAACCTGCAGTTCTCGATCAAGTCTCCAGTCTGTTCTCGTCTTTACGAGTAGTATTATGCTTTTTGTTTTGTAAAGTTTCTTACTGGATTAAAAACTCTGTTTTCGCCAAGTCGCTTTTGGGTCCTCATTCACCTGCATAACAGAAGGATCCGACCAAGGAATGGACCCAGCGACTACAGAGGCTCGTAACACTGCCGTCAAGATCCAAGGAGCCATGCTCGGCAGACACGAGCAGGAATTGTCTGCTGCTCGCCATGCCGTGGAGAACCTGGCCGCTCAGGTTTCCGACCTCTCTGGACAGTTCCAGAGTCTTCGTCTCGTGCCACCTGTTACTTCCTGGCCTGCCGAGCCTCCGGAACCTAGGGTTAATAACCCACCTTGCTACTCCGGGCAGCCCACGGAGTGCCGCTCCTTTCTCACCCAGTGTGATATTGTGTTCTCTCTCCAACCCAACACATACTCTAGTGAGAGAGCTCGGGTTGCTTACGTCATTTCACTCCTTACTGGCCGGGCCCGAGAGTGGGGCACAGCTATCTGGGAGGCAAGGGCTGATTGTTCTAACAATTACCAGAACTTTAAAGAGGAGATGATTCGGGTTTTTGACCGTTCAGTTTTTGGTGGGGAGGCTTCTAGGGCCCTGGCTTCCCTATGCCAAGGTGATCGATCCATAACGGATTACTCTATAGAGTTTCGTACTCTTGCTGCCTCTAGTGACTGGAACGAGCCGGCGCTGCTCGCTCGTTTTCTGGAGGGACTCCACACAGTGGTCAAAGATGAGATTCTCTCTCGGGAGGTTCCTTCCAGTGTGGACTCTTTGATTGCTCTCGTCATCCGCATAGAACGACGGGTAGATCTTCGTCACCAGGCTCGTGGAAGAGAGCTCGCATCAACGGTGTTTCCCTGCTCCGCATCGCAACCATCTCCCTCCTCTGGCTCTGAGACTGAGCCCATGCAGCTGGGAGGGATTCGCATCTCGACTAAGGAGAGGGAACGGAGGATCACCAACCGCCTGTGCCTCTATTGCGGATTTGATGGACATTTTGTTAATTCATGTCCAGTAAGAGGCCAGAGCCCATCAGTAAGCGGAGGGCTACTGATGAGCGCTACTACTCAGGTCTCTTCATCTAGATCCTGTACTACTATGTCGGTCCATCTACGCTGGACCGGTTCGGGTGCTACATGCAGTGCCTTGATTGACTCTGGGGCTGAGGGTTGTTTCATGGACGAAGCATGGGTTCGGAAACATAACATTCCTTTCAGACAGTTAGACAAGCCTACGCCCATGTTTGCCTTAGATGGTAGTCATCTTCCCAGTATCAGATTTGAGACACTACCTTTAACTCTCACAGTATCTGGTAACCACAGTGAGACTATTTCTTTTTTGATTTTTCGTTCACCTTTTACACCAGTTGTTTTGGGTCATCCCTGGCTAGTATGTCATAATCCTTCTATTAATTGGTCTTGTAATTCTATCCTATCCTGGAACGTATCTTGTCATGTGAAGTGCTTAATGTCTGCCATCCCTCCCATTTCTTCTGTCCCCACTTCTCAGGAGGAACCTGGCGATTTGACAGGAGTGCCGGAGGAATATCATGATCTGCGCACGGTCTTCAGTCGGTCCCGAGCCAACTCTCTTCCTCCTCACCGGTCGTATGATTGTAGTATTGATCTCCTTCCGGGGACCACTCCTCCTCGCGGTAGACTATACTCTCTGTCGGCTCCCGAACGTAAGGCTCTCGAGGATTATTTATCTGTGTCTCTTGACGCCGGTACCATAGTGCCTTCTTCCTCTCCGGCCGGGGCGGGGTTCTTTTTTGTTAAGAAGAAGGACGGTACTCTGCGCCCCTGCGTGGATTATCGAGGGCTGAATGACATAACGGTTAAGAATCGTTATCCGCTTCCCCTTATGTCATCAGCCTTCGAGATTCTGCAGGGAGCCAGGTGCTTTACTAAGTTGGACCTTCGTAACGCTTACCATCTCGTGCGCATCAGAGAGGGGGACGAGTGGAAAACGGCGTTTAACACTCCGTTAGGGCATTTTGAGTACCGGGTTCTGCCGTTTGGTCTCGCCAATGCGCCAGCTGTTTTTCAGGCATTAGTTAATGATGTTCTGAGAGACATGCTGAACATCTTTGTTTTTGTCTATCTTGACGATATCCTGATTTTTTCACCGTCACTCGAGATTCATGTTCAGCACGTTCGACGTGTTCTACAGCGCCTTTTAGAGAATTGTCTCTACGTAAAGGCTGAGAAGTGCTCTTTTCATGTCTCCTCCGTTACTTTTCTCGGTTCCGTTATTTCCGCTGAAGGCATTCAGATGGATTCCGCTAAGGTCCAAGCTGTCAGTGATTGGCCCGTTCCAAGGTCACGTGTCGAGTTGCAGCGCTTTTTAGGTTTCGCTAATTTCTATCGGCGTTTCATTCGTAATTTCGGTCAAGTTGCTGCCCCTCTCACAGCTCTTACTTCTGTCAAGACGTGTTTTAAGTGGTCCGGTTCCGCCCAGGGAGCTTTTGATCTTCTAAAAGAACGTTTTACGTCCGCTCCTATCCTCGTTACTCCTGACGTCACTAGACAATTCATTGTCGAGGTTGACGCTTCAGAGGTAGGCGTGGGAGCCATTCTATCCCAGCGCTTCCAGTCTGACGATAAGGTTCATCCTTGCGCTTATTTTTCTCATCGCCTGTCGCCATCTGAGCGCAACTATGATGTGGGTAACCGTGAACTGCTCGCCATCCGCTTAGCCCTAGGCGAATGGCGACAGTGGTTGGAGGGGCGACCGTTCCTTTTGTCGTTTGGACAGACCATAAGAACCTTGAGTACATCCGTTCTGCCAAACGACTTAATGCCCGTCAAGCTCGTTGGGCGTTGTTTTTCGCTCGTTTCGAGTTTGTGATTTCTTACCGTCCGGGTAGCAAGAACACCAAGCCTGATGCCTTATCCCGTCTGTTTAGTTCTTCTGTGGCTTCTACTGATCCCGAGGGATTCTTCCTTATGGGCGTGTTGTCGGGTTGACAGTCTGGGGAATTGAAAGACAGGTTAAGCAAGCACTCACGCACACTGCGTCGCCGCGCGCTTGTCCTAGTAACCTCCTTTTCGTTCCTGTTTCCACTCGTCTGGCTGTTCTTCAGTGGGCTCACTCTGCCAAGTTAGCTGGTCATCCCGGTGTTCGAGGCACTCTTGCGTCTATTCGCCAGCGCTTTTGGTGGCCGACTCAGGAGCGTGACACGCGCCGTTTCGTGGCTGCTTGTTCGGACTGCGCGCAGACTAAGTCGGGTAACTCTCCTCCTGCCGGTCGTCTCAGACCGCTCCCCATTCCTTCTCGACCATGGTCTCACATCGCCCTAGACTTCATTACCGGTCTGCCTTTGTCTGCGGGGAAGACTGTGATTCTTACGGTTGTCGATAGGTTCTCTAAGGCGGCACATTTCATTCCCCTCGCTAAACTTCCTTCCGCTAAGGAGACGGCACAAATCATTATCGAGAATGTGTTCAGAATTCATGGCCTCCCGTTAGACGCCGTTTCAGACAGAGGCCCGCAATTCACGTCACAGTTTTGGAGGGAGTTCTGTCGTTTGATTGGTGCGTCCGTCAGTCTCTCTTCCGGGTTTCATCCCCAGTCTAACGGTCAAGCAGAGAGGGCCAATCAGACGATTGGTCGCATACTACGCAGCCTTTCTTTCAGAAACCCTGCGTCTTGGGCAGAACAGCTCCCCTGGGCAGAATACGCTCACAACTCGCTTCCTTCGTCTGCTACCGGGTTATCTCCGTTTCAGAGTAGTCTGGGTTACCAGCCTCCTCTGTTCTCATCCCAGCTTGCCGAGTCCAGCGTTCCCTCCGCTCAAGCGTTTGTCCAACGTTGTGAGCGCACCTGGAGGAGGGTGAGGTCTGCACTTTGCCGCTACAGGGCACAGACTGTGAGAGCCGCCAATAAACGCAGGATTAAGAGTCCAAGGTATTGTTGCGGCCAGAGAGTGTGGCTTTCCACTCGCAACCTTCCTCTTACGACAGCTTCTCGTAAGTTGACTCCGCGGTTCATTGGTCCGTTCCGTGTCTCCCAGGTCGTCAATCCTGTCGCTGTGTGACTGCTTCTTCCGCGACATCTTCGTCGCGTCCATCCTGTCTTCCATGTCTCCTGTGTCAAGCCCTTTCTTCGCACCCCCGTTCGTCTTCCCTCCCCCCCTCCCGTCCTTGTCGAGAGCGCACCTATTTACAAGGTACGTAAGATCATGGACATGCGTTCTCGGGGACGGGGTCACCAATACTTAGTGGATTGGGAGGGTTACAGTCCTGAGGAGAGGAGTTGGGTTCCGTCTCGGGACGTGCTGGACCGTTCGCTTATTGATGATTTCCTCCGTTGCCGCCAGGGTTCCTCCTCGAGTGCGCCAGGAGGCGCTCGGTGAGTGGGGGGGTACTGTCATGTTTTGTCATTAATTATCATGTCTTGTCCCTGTGCTTCCCCTTCTATTCGTTTCCCTCTGCTGGTCTTATTAGGTTCTTTCCCTCTTTCTATCCCTCTCTCTCCCCCTCCCTCTCTCACTCTCTCGCTCTCTCTTCTCTCTATCGTTCCGTTCCTGCTCCCAGCTGTTCCTATTCCCCTAATCAATCATTTAGTCTTCCCACACCTGTTCCCGATCCTTTTCCCTGATTAGAGTCCCTATTTCTCTCCTTGTTTTCCGTTCCTGCCCCGTCGGATCCTCATCTATAATTCACCGTGCTGTGTCTATGTTTTGCCCTGTCGTGTCGTGTTTCCCTCAGATGCTGCGTGGTGAGCAGGTGTCTGAGTCTGCTAGGTTCAAGTGCCTTCCCGAGGCAACCTGCAGTTCTCGATCAAGTCTCCAGTCTGTTCTCGTCTTTACGAGTAGTATTATGCTTTTTGTTTTGTAAAGTTTCTTACTGGATTAAAAACTCTGTTTTCGCCAAGTCGCTTTTGGGTCCTCATTCACCTGCATAACAATGTCCATCATATGTTACTCATTACAATTCGTATGATATGTTACGAACTACAATTTGTATGATATGTTACGAACTACAATTTGTATGATATGTTACGAACTACAATTTGTATGATATGTTACTCATTACAATTCGTATGATATGTTACGAACTACAATTTGATTGATATGTTACGAACTACAATTCGTATGATATGTTACGAACTACAATTTGTATGATATGTTACGAACTACAATTTGTATGATATGTTACTCATTACAATTCGTATGATATTTTACGAACTACAATTTCATTGATATGTTACGAACTACAATTTGTATGATATGTTGCGAATTACAATTTGTTGTGGCTAATGATAGCTAGATGGTTAAATTTAGCTAGGCTATGGGTTAGGGGTTTAGGTTAGTGTTAAGGTTAGGATTAAGGTTAAGGGTTAGGTTAAAGGGTTAAGGTTAGGGGAAGGGGAAGGGTTAGCTAACATGCAAAGTAGTTGCAAAGTTGCTAAAAAAGTAGTATGCAGTTGCAAAGTTGCTAATTAACTAAAATGCCAAATGGTGTTTGTGATGAGATTCGAACACGCACCTTTGTGTTGTTAGACAATCACGTTAATTCAAACACGCAACCTTTGGGTTGCTAGACAATCGCGTTATACACCCATCCATCCATCCACCCCAACCAACCACCCCCCTTTAGTTTTGCCTTAAGTAACCTTCTGTCTTATGTAACCACACCACACCAAACGTAACATATTATATTCATTGAGTATCCCAGATGTTTTACTATGTTATGTCTAGTCTATGAGACCAGGTTGAACTATTGTACAACAATTTGTATTTTCCGTAGAAGTTTGCTGTAGCATTGTTCAAATAGACAATCAAACTTGCAAAATGTGCTGCCAGTGTTTGGCACTTTTTTGTTTTTTGTTAGAAAAGGTCACTGCAAAAGATAAACACATTACACCAACTACTTTAGATAAATGTCATCTAATTTGCCATTGCATTATCTTTTAGAAACTTTCATAGCATCTTCAACATCTCCAAATCATACAGCAAATGAGGGTGTTTTTGTACCATAAAAGGTGAATGGAGTGCGTTTTCCAGGCAGGGTTGTAACATTTACATTTACATTTAAGTCATTTAGCAGACGCTCTTATCCAGAGCGACTTACAAATTGGACACTCCTTCACAAGTGCACAAATATAGTATGGCTGTAATTTATCAATGAAAATGTGTATATATTGCCCGATACAGTTTGTTAAATAAAAATAATTTGAGTCTTGACAAATTTGCAGCAAGGTAGAACCACAGCAGGTCTCTCAACAGTTGTCAACCAGATGTTTTCAATCATTAATCGTCACCAAGGATTTAAAGTAATTGTACAGTGAAAATCTCACTTTTAAAAGTCAATTTCTGTTAACTTGTACGCAAATAATGTTGACCCGTTATACTCGTACTTGTGGCCAACGCATTAAAAATCACACCTCAAACTTTTATCTCAAAAACTGTTTACAATATGCTTGCTATTTCCTCACAGAGGATGATGTCATCTAACTGCAATAATTATACTTTTTAGAAGGAATTGTAATGAATTATAGGTCATATTTCGTAGATAACTGGAAACAATGGACAGTTGTTTTAATAATAGGATATTCTTTGGTTTCGCGGCACGAGCCTATGGCACCTATCTACTAAGAACTAAGTGCTGTTTGAATTCGTTTTCCGGCCGACCATTATTCTTGACGGAACGGTTGGCGGAAAGCAGCAGGACTTGTCATGTGTTAGTGTTATTTTAGATCCTTAGTACGTCCCTACCGAAATAAAGGAAAAGGTTTATGGTTAGGTTGGGTAGGGACGTCCAAAGGATACCAGATAGTACTAACCCAAGACAAATATTTAACTAACGACTGCATGAGTAACGTTAGCTACCAGATATTAAGTGCTAGATACATTCTAATATGAAATGTTATCCACGATTTACGTTTGATTACCTATGAAGCAACATCTTTTTGTTTCGCACATTTTGAAGAGGTAGGTTGACTGGGTCAATATATTTATTGAGTGTCTTAGCCTACTGGTAACTAGCTACAGACTAACGTACAGTAAGTAGTAACTTAGCTCTATCAGAGGAAGAGGCGAAGCCTTTAATATCAAAATATATGGTTCTATAGCTAACGTTCGTACATAAATGACCACAACTGCCTTTTGATGAGTCATTTCTGCATATGCTGAGACCGAAGTCAGTTAAGCATGTCCTATAGTGTTCTATCTTGCTATGAACTGAAAAAAATGTCGTTATACTTCAACAGGTGATCACTTACAGGTGACTGCTTGACTAAGAATAGGGGCATACTGCCTCTGTATACAGTCGACCATGGCTTCATTGGTAAGTATTGGGTGTATGGTTTACTTGTAGGGTCAACATGACGGTATCAGTCTATTGCTCAACACATTTGCTTCATCTGTTGCTTGCTTATCTCATTGTCAGGCTTGCTGGGCATTAATATGGAGATGGTCCTCCCTTTACTGCTATAGCAGCCTCCACTGTTCTGGGAAAGCTTTCCACTAGATGTTGAAACATTGCTGCAGGGATTTGCTTCCATTCTGAATTCGGCCACTAAAACATTAGTGAGGTCGGACATTGATGTTGGGCATTTAGGCCTGGCTCTCAGCCCGTCATTCCAATTCATCCAAAAGGTGTTCCTTGAGGTTGAGGTCAGGGCTCTGTGCAGGCCAATCAAGTTCTTCTACCGATCTCGACAAACTATTTCTGTATGGACCTTGCTTTGTACACGGGGCATTGTCATGCTGAAACAGGAAAGGTCCTTCTCCAAACTGTTGCCACAAAGTTTGAAGCACAGAATCGTCTAGAATGTCAATGTCTGCTGTAGCGTTAAGATTCCCTTTACCGAAACTAAGGAGCCTGAACATGAAAAACAGCCCCAGACCATTATTCCTCCTCCATCAAACTTTACTGTCTGCACTATGCATTGGGGCAGGTAGTGTTCTCCTGGCATCCGCCAAACTCAGATTCGTCCTTTAGACTGCCAAATGGTGAAATGTGATTCACCACTCCAGAGAAGGCATTTCCACTGCTCCAGAGTCCAATGGAGGCAAGCTTCACATCACTTTAGCCAACGCTTGGCATTGTGATTTTAGGCTTATGTGCAGCTGCTCGGCCATGGAAACCCATTACATGAAGCTCCTGACAAACAGTTCTTGACCTACGTTGCTTCCAGAGGCAGTTTGGAACTTGGTAGTGAGTGTTGCAACTGAGGACAGACGATTTATACGGGCTTCGGCACTCGGCGGTCCCGTTCTGTGAGCTTGTGTGGCCTACCACTGTGTGGGTGATCCGTTGTTGCTCCTAAATGTTTCCACTTCACAATAACAGCAGTTAAGAGTTGACCGGGGCAGTTCTAACAGCATAAATTTTACGAACTGACTAGTTGGAAAGGTGGCATCCTTTGAAGGATTTGAAAATAATAATAATAATAATAATAAGCCATTTAGCAGACGCTTTTATCCAAAGCGACTTACAGTCATGTGTGCATACATTCTACATATGGGTGGTCCCGGGAATCGAACCCACTACCCTGGCGTTACAAGCGCCATGCTCTACCAACTGAGCTACAGAAGGACCATAAGAAGAGACTTGCTTGGGCCAAGAAACATGAGTGGAAATCTGTCAATCTGTCATCATGAAGCTGAGAGAGAGAATGTCAAGAGTGTGCAAAGCTGTCATTAAGGCAAAGGGTAGCTACTTTGAAAAATCTAAAATAATATATTTTGTTTTAACACTTTTTTGGTTACTACATGATTCCATATGTGTTATTTCATAGTTGTGACGTCTTTACAAATTATGCCACAATGTAGAAAATAATAAAAAAAATATAGAAAAACCCTTGAATGAGTAGTAGGTGCACCCAAACTTTTGACTGTACTTTATGTCTTGGGACATAGGCATCATGTATAGACTAACAGACTTGTGTATCCATCTCCCTGACCCTCAATCCTATCTGGACTGGGCTCGAGGAATGACAGCCTCTGTCCCTGATCAAACATAACTCACCCGTCTCTAACGCCAGAAACAATATTTATTTTGCCGTCTCACAATTTGAATACAGACCTGGGGCCGTATGTAGCAAGTGTGTGCTGATCTAGGATCGGTTTCGTCTTTTAAAATGACTACAAGAATATGATTACACAGACTGTATGTTTAGGGTCAATTCCAATTTTTAATTCCAGTAAATTCAGGATGTGCATTGAAATTTCAATTCAAATTCAATGCTTTTCAGGTAGGAACATTTGGAAATGGGGTTTACATTCTGAATGGATTAGAATAGAAATAGAATTGATCCTAGATCAGCCCCTCCTACTCTGACAGGCTTCTTGGAACCAAAAATGGCACTGTGTCATAGATGGAAATAAAAAGACATTACGAAGACAGTTAGAATGTACCGGTCATTACTGAACTTACACGTGTCTTACTTTGGCCAACAACAAAGCAATCATAACAGGGTCTGGCTATTTTGCTCAGACAAGACACACCCACATACTTTACAACCTTCAGAATGTCCTCCTCCCAGATTTTCCCCGGAGGCTCATTCCCCATAGACTGGGTGATCATGATTCATACCCTATCATGTTACTCTCACGCCCCACAGTGAGCCGGGTGTCCTCTGCCATAGAGATAAAACGATAAGACATTGAGCTTCAAATCAGCGACACAAGCGGTCCGCGATCTTACCCAGATACAGTCCTGATAAGTTAGCTCAAAACATGCTAGTTTCAAACTATAGTGTAGCTTGTTCTATCTCCATGTCCTCTGTAGACTCCTCTTCACCTGTCCTCACAGCACACAGTGCCATAGAGTGGCCAGTGCCACAGCCAATCACTGAGCTCTTCACTAAGGGCATTCTACTGCCAATGTTTGTCTACTGAGATTGCATGTCTGTGTGCTCAATTTTTATACACCTGCCAGCAACGAGTGTGGCTGAAATAGCCGAATCCACTCATTTGAAGGGGTGTCCACTTACGTTTGTATATGTAGTGTAGCAAACTGTGTGTGTTTTTTTTACAGGGTGGCAGCAGTTCCTCTTCTACAGAGTACATAGTCCGGGTCCCCAAGTAAGTACTATCCAAGGCCTACAGCCATTGGGTTCTCATTTAACATTTGACCACAGCAGGGCCAATGTGTACAACATTCCCGACTCTCTGTCTAACCGTTAATAATCATTGCTTGCAATACGGTTTTGGAACCTCACTCTACTTTCAAATCACCCCAAAATAATTTTCCAAGTACAAAAGACACTTAACGTGCATCATTTTAACACGGATTCCCACAGAGTTTTTTTTGCGTTGCACATTTACCTGAACTATCTGAATTACGACACTTCCTGAGCTAATGGAAACGCGGGAGTGAACACACATAAAAAAAACATCTCAAACAAAAACCTTGGGTGATAAAACAGCTAACTTTCCCTAAGTGTATCTTCTGTATGTGTAGTGTTCCAAGCAGGACATACAATTTACTTTTTGGTTCACCAGCCACTGTGTCAGGTACATTTAAAAAAATCTACCAGCCACTCAGATCTTTACATTACAGTATTAATCTAAAATATATATATTTTTAAATAATTCCCTCCTGAATCTACATACAATGGTTTATAATGACAAAGTGAAAACAGGTCTTTAGACATTTTTGCACATTTTATAAAAAAAATATAAATAGATCCCTTATTTACATAAGTATTCGGAGCCTTTGCTATGAGACCCTAAAAATGAGCTCCGATGCATCCTGTTTCCATTGATCATCCTTGAGATGTTTTTACAACTTGATTGGAGTCCACCTGTGGAAAATTAAATTGATTTGACATGATTTGGAAAGGCACACACCTGTCTATATAAGGTCTGTGGAAAAAGTCAAGAGGTCTGAACACTTTCAAATGCACTGTACATGATGTGGTATCTACATGAATCATGACATAGCTTACACCACTAACCTGTGTGTGTGTGTAGGAACACCAGTAAGAAGTACAGCATCATGGCCTTTAACTCTGGGGACAAAGTAAACTGCTCCTCCTGGACCCAGGTATGCAGGCCAACTCTCTGGGAAACTCCCTCTCATTACAACTTTCCTCAATAGCCTACAAGAACACTCAATGATTCTCTCTCCCTGTCTGTCTCTCCTTCGTTCTCTCTCCCTGTCGTCTGTCTCTCCTTCGCTCTCTCTCCCTCCCCGTCTCTCTCTCCCTCCCCGTCTCTCTCTCTCTCCCCCTCCCCGTTTCTGTCTCTCTCCCCCTCCCCGTTTCTGTCTCTCTCTCTCTCTCTCCCCCCCCCCCGTCTCTCTCCCCACCTCCCCCTCTCCCCCCACCTCCCCGTCTCTCTCCCCCCACCTCCCCGTCTCTCTCCCCCCTCCCCTTCTCTCTCTCCCTCCCCGTCTCTCTCTCCCCTCCCCGTCTCTCTCCCTCCCCGTCTCTCTCCCTCCCCGTCTCTCTCCCCCCCTCTCTCTCTCTCCCCCCCCCGTTTCTGTCTCTCTCCCCCTCCACGTTTCTGTCTCTCTCTCTCTCTCCCCCTCCCCGTCTCTCTCTCCCCCTCCCCGTCTCTCTCTCCCCCTCCCCGTCTCTCTCTCCCCCTCCCCCCTCTCTCTCTCCCCTCCCCGTCTCTCTCCCTTCCGTCGTCTCCCCCTCCCCGTCTCTCTCCCCCCTCCCCGTCTCTCTCTGCCCCTCCCCGTCCCCCCTCCCCGTCTCCCCCCCCCCATCTCCCCCCCCGTCTCTCTCTCTCCCTCCCCGTCTCTCTCCCCCATCTCTCTCCCCCTCCCCGTCTCTCTCTCTCCCTACCTGTCTCCCCCCTCTTCCCCCCCTCTTTCTCCCCCTCCCCGTCTCTCTCTCTCCCTCCCCGTCTCTCTCTGTCCCTACCCGTCTCTCTCTCTCCCTACCCGTCTCTCTCTCCCTACCCGTCTCTCTCTCCCCTCCCCGTCTCTCTCTCTCCCTCCCCGTCTCTCTCTCTCCCTCCCCGTCTCTCTCTCTCCCTCCCCGTCTCTCCCTCCCCGTCTCTCTCTCCCTCCCCCCGTCTCTCTCTCTCCCTCCCCGTCTCTCTCTCCTCCCCGTCCCTCCTCCCCCGTCTCTCTCCCCCTCCCGTCTCTCTCCCCCTCCCTGTCTCTCTCCCCCCGTCCCTGTCTCTCTCCCCCGTCCCCGTCTCTCTCCCCCCGTCCCCGTCTCTCTCCCCCCGTCCCCGTCTCTCTCCCCCCCCCCCTCTCTCCCCCTCCCCGTCTCTCTCCCCCTCCCCGTCTCTCTCCCCCCTCCCCGTCTCTCTCCCCCCCTCCCCGTCTCTCTCCCCCCCCTCCCCGTCTCTCTCCCCCTCCCCGTCTCTCTCCCCCCTTCCCCGTCTCTCCCTCTCCCCGTCCCCCCCCCCCCGTCCCCGTCTCCCCCCCCTCCCCGTCTCTCTCTCTCCCCCTCCCCGTCTCTCTCTCTCCCCTCCCCGCCTCTCTCTCTCCCCCTCCCCGCCTCTCTCTCTCCCCCTCCCCGTCTCTCTCTCCCCCCTGTCTCTCTCTCCCCCTCCCCGTCTCCCCCCGTCTCTCTCTACCCCTCCCCGTCTCCCCCCTCTCTCTCTCTCCCCCCCCGTCTCTCTCCCCCGTCTCTCTCTCCCCCTCCCCGTCTCTCTCTCCCTCCCCGTCTCTCGCTCTACCTTCCTCTCCTCCCCTTCTATTATTTATATTACCTTCTACACTTCATCTCCCTACTCTCCTCCCTCCTTTCCCCCTCCCCCCAGGCTCGTATGGAGCGGGACATGAGTAACAGGAGGATGTATGGTGTGGAGGAGACTGAGGAGGGGGCGGCAGGCAGTGAGTTTGGGAAGAAGCAGAGGGAGGAGGCACGCAGGAAGAAGTTTGGAATAGTCACCAGGGAGTTCAAGGTGGAGGACCAACCCTGGATCCTCAAGGTCAACGGCAAGGCAGGGAAGAGGTAGGCTCCACACAGGCCTTGATCTTACCTTTACTTAGCTCTGGTTCTCTCACAAATACTTACCAAGCCATCCTTTGTCTCTCTGTCGATCCGAGGGCAAGGAGGAACTCCCATATAGCCTGAACTATCCTTTATTATCAACATGTTTCTCTCTGTTTCAGGTTCAAGGGAACGAAGAAAGGGGGCATAACGGAGAATGCGTCCTACTACATCTTTACCCAGTGTCCCGACGGGGCCTTTGAGGCCTTCCCCGTCAACGGTTGGTACAACTTCGTGCCCCAGGCCAAACACCGCACGCTGACCGCCGAGGAGGCAGAGGAGGAGTGGGGCAGGTGAGGAGAGGGTGAAGTGGAGGGGAGAGAGACAGGAGAAGGGGAAATACTGAGGGGAAGAATAAAGATAGGGGGTGCAAATTCACCCCTCAGGTAAAAACACTAGGGGGTAGATGTGGGGGAACGTACTGGGGTACACACTACTTCCCCTCCCCCCCTCTCAGGAGGAACAAGGTGGTGAACCACTTCAGCATCATGCTCCAGAGGCGCCTGCGGGAGCAGGAGAGAGGGCCGGACGATGACGACGAGGAAGGCGAGAAGGGGGGGAAGAAGAAAAAGAAGAAGGGAGGAAGAGGAGGGGACCTGCGCATCCATGACCTGGAGGATGACCTGGAGCTGAGCAGTGATGAGAGCGACAGCAGCGGAGGAGAAGGTGAGGAGAGATGAGAAGAGTTGAGCAGTGATGAGAGAGACAGCAGTGGAGGAGAAGGTGAGGAGAGAAGAGAAGAGAGTTGAGCAGTGATGAGAGAGACAGCAGTGGAGGAGAAGGTAAGGAGAGAAGAGAAGAGAGTTGAACAGTGATGAGAGCGACAGCAGCGGAGGAGGAGAAGGTGAGGAGAGAAGAGAGTTGAGCAGTGATGAGAGAGACAGCAGTGGAGGAGAAGGTAAGAAGAGAAGAGAGTTGAGCAGTGATGAGAGAGACAGCAGTGGAGGAGAAGGTAAGGAGAGAAGAGAAGAGAGTTGAGCAGTGATGAGAGAGACAGCAGTGGAGGAGAAGGTGAGAAGAGAAGAGAAGAGAGTTGAGCAGTGATGAGCGAGACAGCAGTGGAGGAGAAGGTAAGGTGAGGAGAGAAGAGAGTTGAGCAGTGATGAGAGAGACAGCAGTGGAGGAGAAGGTAAGAAGAGAAGAGAAGAGAGTTGAGCAGTGATGAGAGAGACAGCAGTGGAGGAGAAGGTAAGGAGAGAAGAGAAGAGAGTTGAGCAGTGATGAGAGAGACAGCTGTGGAGGAGAAGGTGAGAAGAGAGTTGAGCAGTGATGAGAGAGACAGCAGTGGAGGAGAAGGTGAGAAGAGAAGAGAGTTGAGCAGTGATGAGCGAGACAGCAGTGGAGGAGAAGGTAAGAAGAGAAGAGAGTTGAGCAGTGATGAGAGAGACAGCAGTGGAGGAGAAGGTAAGAAGAGAAGAGAAGAGAGTTGAGCAGTGATGAGAGAGACAGCAGTGGAGGAGAAGGTAAGGAGAGAAGAGAAGAGAGTTGAGCAGTGATGAGAGAGACAGCAGAGGAGGAGAAGGTGAGAAGAGAAGAGAGTTGAGCAGTGATGAGAGAGACAGCAGTGGAGGAGAAGGTGAGAAGAGAAGA
Organism: Oncorhynchus gorbuscha; assembly: GCF_021184085.1. Taxonomy (NCBI): domain Eukaryota; kingdom Metazoa; phylum Chordata; class Actinopteri; order Salmoniformes; family Salmonidae; genus Oncorhynchus; species Oncorhynchus gorbuscha. The sequence continues at coordinate 169,242 of NW_025745972.1, read as the reverse complement.
GAATTGAGCAGTGATGAGCGAGACAGCAGTGGAGGAGAAGGTGAGGAGAGAAGAGAAGAGAGTTGAGCAGTGATGAGAGAGACAGCAGTGGAGGAGAAGGTAAGGAGAGAAGAGAAGAGAGTTGAGCAGTGATGAGAGAGACAGCAGTGGAGGAGAAGGTGAGAAGAGAAGAGAGTTGAGCAGTGATGAGAGAGACAGCAGTGGAGGAGAAGAAGAGAAGAGAGTTGAGCAGTGATGAGCGAGACAGCAGTGGAGGAGAAGGTGAGGAGAGAAGAGAGCTGAGCAGTGATGAGAGAGACAGCAGTGGAGAAGTTGAAGAGAGCTGAGCAGTGATGAGAGAGACAGCAGTGGAGGAGAAGGTGAGGAGAGAAGTGAGCTGAACAGTGATGAGAGCGACAGCAGTGGAGGAGAAGGTTTTTCTTGTGTTTTTTTCACCTTTATTTAACCAGGTAGGCAAGTTGAGAACAAGTTCTCATTTACAATTGCGACCTGGCCAAGATAAAGCAAAGCAGTTCGACAGATACAACGACACAGAGTTACACATGGAGTAAAACAAACATACAGTCAATAATACAGTATAAACAAGTCTATATACGATGTGAGCAAATCAGGTGAGGAGGTAAATACAATATAGCAAGTAAAACACTGGAATGGTAGTTTTGCAATGGAAGAATGTGCAAAGTAGAAATAAAAATAATGGGGTGCAAAGGAGCAAAATAAATAAATATATTAAATACAGTAGGGAAAGAGGTAGTTGTTTGGGCTAAATTATAGGTGGGCTATGTACAGGTGCAGTAATCTGTGTGCTGCTCTGACAGTTGGTGCTTAAAGCTAGTGAGGGAGATAAGTGTTTCCAGTTTCAGAGATTTTTATAGTTCGTTCCAGTCATTGGCAGCAGAGAACTGGAAGGAGAGGCGGCCAAAGAAAGAATTGGTTTTGGGGGTGACTAGAGAGATATACCCGCTGGAGCGTGTGCTACAGGTGGGAGATGCTATGGTGACCAGCGAGCTGAGATAAGGGGGGACTTTACCTAGCAGGGTCTTGTAGATGACATGGAGCCAGTGGGTTTGGCGACGAGTATGAAGCGAGGGCCAGCCAACGAGAGCGTACAGGTCGCAATGGTGGGTAGTATATGGAGCTTTGGTGACAAAACGGATTGCAGGAGCTGAGCAGTGATGAGAGCGACAGCAGTGGAGGAGAAGGTGAGGAGAGATGGACGAAGGTGAGGAGAGAGGAGAGCTGAGCAGTGATGAGAGCGACAGCAGTGGAGGAGAAGGTGAGGAGAGATGGACGAAGGTGAGGAGAGAGGAGAGCTGAGCAGTGATGAGAGCGACAGCAGTGGAGGAGAAGGTGAGGAGAGATGGACGAAGGTGAGGAGAGAGGAGAGCTGAGCAGTGATGAGAGCGACAGCAGTGGAGGAGAAGGTGAGGAGAGATGGACGAAGGTGAGGAGAGAGGAGAGCTGAGCAGTGATGAGCAACAGTGGCGTGCGATTTCATCTTTCCTCGATTCGTTGCATCCTCTCGTCTTTACCTTCTCCAATACAGTTGAGAACGAGGCGAGGAGATGGGATGTGAGGAGTCGCAGAAAGGTCAACTGAGATGGAGTAGAGGAAAGTGACAGCAGCTTCTGTGGAGAGAAGGATGGAAGAGAGGATGGGAGGGAGGATGAATGGAGGGAGGGAGTAGAGAAGGATGGAAGGAGGGGGAGAGAAGGATGGAAGGAGGGGGAGAGAAGGATGGAGGGAGGGAGGAGAGAAGGATGGAGGGAGGGACGAGAGAAGGATGGAGGGAGGGAGGAGAGAAGGATGGGAGGAGAGAAGGATGGAGGGAGGGAGGAGAGAAGGATGGAGGGAGGAGAGAAGGATGGAGGGAGGAGAGAAGGATGGAGGGAGGAGAGAAGGATGGAGGGAGGGAGGAGAGAAGGATGGAGGGAGGGAGGAGAGAAGGATGGAGGGAGGGAGGAGAGAAGGATGGAGGGAGGGAGGAGAGAAGGATGGAGGGAGGGAGGAGAGAAGGATGGAGAGAGGGAGGGAGGGAGGAGAGAAGGATGAAAGGGAGGTGAGAGGGATGGAGGGAGGGAGAGCCCAGTAATGATGAGAATGAAAGCAGAGTAAAAAGGGGCATGGGAGTCATTCAACCTCAAAAAGCACAAGAAAAGTTTTGGACACCCACCAATCAGATTGATCTGAAATGGTATCTGCAGTTAGAAACAGATCAGATTAGCATTTCTTGAACGTTATTTTTCTGAAAGACAATTAGAACTCAAATTGAAAGCGTGTTGATTGCACCCAAATTGGCCATTTAAATTGATAGGATTTATATAATATTCAATAAATATAGTTCCTAACATCCGATATGAACCAAACTTCTTCTTAACAATGATTAAGACGTGAGGAATCCAAACAAATGGTGAAAATCACCACAGACCCCTTAGTTGTCTGGACTTCACAGAGATCCACACACAAGAAATGAACACAGATGCAATGTATTTTATTATTTTTTTACAAATATTTTACATTATAATTTGGGTAAACAACATGTACAGCAAAGTGTTTCTGATATTGTGATATGATATTGATATTTAACAGGAAAAAATGCAACCGATTTCAACGTGGATTATCCATGTCGGTGCTCATCACTAGTATACAGTGTGTATGAACCACGTGTCTGTTAGCTGAAGACGCATCTCAATGTCCAACAAATAAGTACATTTTACATGTTCAACTGTTGAATTGTTAGAAGGTGCATCTCTCTTTACGTTCCCTCTCTTTTCTCTCCCCCTCTTTCTGTCAGATGGAGACAGCAAGCCCAAGAAGAAAGAGGGGGATGTGAAGGGGAAGGGGAAGGGGAAGAAGAAGAAGAAGAAGAGGGGCAGTGACAGCGAGGCTAATGAGGACAGTGACGATGGAGACTTTGAGGGCCTGGAAGTCGACTACATGTCAGATGAGAGCAGGTGACACACACACACACAGACCCAAAGATACACACACACACACACAGACTCACAGATAAACATACAGATACACACACACACAGACCCACAGATACACACACACACAGACCCACAGATACACACACACACACACACAGACTCACAGATACACACACACACACACACAGACTCACAGATACACACACACACACACACACACACACACACACACACACACACACACACACACACACACACACACACACACACACACACACACACACACACACAGACGTGCAGATACACACACACACACACACAGACTCTCAGATACACTCACAGATACACACACACTCACAGATACACACACACACACACACAGACTCAGATAAATATACAGATACACACATACAGACTCACAGATAAACACACACACACACACACACACACACACACACACACACACACACACACACACACACACACACACACACACACACACACACACACACACACACACAGACTCACAGATACACACACACACACACATACAGTGCATTCAGAAAGTATTCCGACCCTTTTACTTTTCCCACATTTTGTTATGTTACAACCTTATTCTAAAATTGATTAAATACATTTTTTAAATCCTCAACAGTCTACAGACAATACCCTATAAACCTATAAAGTTTTTTTAAAGAAATGTTTGCAAAATTATTAAATATGAAAACTGAAATACTTAGTATTCAGACCCTTTGCTATGAAATTCTAAATTGAGCTCAGGTGCATCCTGTTTCCATTTATCATTATTTTAACCTTTTATTTAAAACCAGGACAGTCAGTTAAGAAAAAATTCTTATTTAGAATGACGGCCTACTCCGGCCAAACCCGGACGACGCTGGGCCGATTGTGCGCCGCCCTATGGGACTCCCAATCACGGCCGGTTGTGAAACAGCCTGGAATCGAACCAGGGTCTGTAGTAATGTGTCTAGCATACAAATGCAGTGCCTTACACCGGTGTGCCACTCAGGGGCCCTTCAAGCTCTGTCAGGTTAGATGGGAAGCGTCGCTTCACAGCCGTTTTCAGGTCTCCAGAGATGTTCATCCTTAAGGTGTTTCTACAACTTGATTGGAGTCCACCTGTGGGAAATTCAATTGATTCAACATGATTTGGAAAGGCACACACCTGTCTATATAAGGTCTCACAGTTGACAGTGCATGTCAGAGCAAAAACCAAGCCATGAGGTTGAAGGAATTGTCCGTAGAACTTTGAGACAGGATTGTGTGGAGGCACAGATCTGGGGAAGGGTACCAAAAATGTTTCCCAAGAACATTTATGCAGCATTGAATGTTCCCAAGAACACAGTGACTTCCATCATTCTTAAATGGAAGAAGTTTGGAACTACCAAGACTCTTCCTAGAGCTGGACGCCCTGCCAAACTGAGCGGACCTAGGTCAGGGAGTTGACTACGAACTCGATGGTCACTCTGAAAGAGCTTTTGAGTTCCTCTGGAGTTTGCTAAAAGGCACCTAAAGGAATCCCAGACCATGAGAAACAATATTCTCTGGTCTGGTGAAACCAAGATTAAACTCTTTAAATGCCAAGCATCACATCTGGAGGAAACCTGGCATCATCCCTACGGTGAAGCATGGTGGTGGCAGCATCATGTCTGGAGGAAACCTGGCATCATCCCTACGGTGAAGCATGGTGGTGGCAGCATCATGCGGTGCGGGATGTGTTTCAGCGGCAGAGACTGTGAGACTAGTCTGTATCGAGGGAAAGAGGACCTGAGCACAGAGAGATCCTTGATGAAAACCTGCTCCAGAGCACTCAGGACCTCAGACTGGTGTGACGGTTCAACTTCCAACAGGACAACGACCCTAAGTACAGAGCCAAGACAACACAGGAGTGGCTTCAGGACCTCAGACTGGTGTGACGGTTCAACTTCCAACAGGACAACGACCCTAAGTACAGAGCCAAGACAACACAGGAGTGGCTTCAGGACCTCAGACTGGTGTGACGGTTCAACTTCCATCAGGACAACGACCCTAAGTACAGAGCCAAGACAACACAGGAGTGGCTTCAGGACCTCAGACTGGTGTGACGGTTCAACTTCCAACAGGACAACGACCCTAAGCACAGAGCCAAGACAACACAGGAGTGGCTTCAGGACAAGTCTCTGAATGTCCTTGAGTGGCCCAGCCAGAGCCCAGACGTGAACCTGATCGAACATCTCTGGAGAGACCTGCAAATAGCTGTGAAGCTACTCTCCGCATCTAACCTGACAGAGCTTGAGAGAATCTGCAGAGAAGAATCGGAAACTCCTCAAATACAAGTGTTGTAGCATCATACCCAAGAAGACTTGAGGCTGTAATCGCTGCCAAAGGTGCTTCAACAAAGGACTGAGTAAAGGGTCTGAATACTTTCAGAATGCACTGTACTTCTATTGACAGCTGTATGGCCACTCACCAGAGACACTTGTAGAGCCATACACACACTTCCTGCAACCTCATTTATTTTCTCACATCTGTTTCTCTTTCATCCCTTTCTCGCTCTCTCGCTCCTTACTCCCTTGTTCCTGCAGTTCAGAGGAAGAGGTCGGCGAAGAGAAGGCCAAGTCCAATAAAGAGGCTGTTCCCAAAGGTCAGAGGGCACCCCCATGGAAACCATACGTGTTCATGTGTGTGAATTCTAAGAACTTTAACTCTGTTCACAGGAATCGACGAGGCATCGGAGAGTGAGGAAGAGAGCGAGGAGGAGAAACCGAACGAGGAAGAGGGGAAAGAGGAGGAGGAGGAAGAGGAAGGGAAGAAGACCCCAGTCCAGACGAAGAAGAAGAGAGGTAGCAGTTTTTCTTCTTCTTTAGAATCTTTACTGATCAGGTATCACAGGAAGTGGCAAGACTTGAACCCACGGAAATATACTGGGTTTTTGTTGAAGGGGGCTATGATGTGATAATATTGTGTGTTTTTGTTGAAGGGGGCTATGATGTGATAATGTTGTGTGTTTTTGTTGAAGGGGGCTATGATGTGATAATGTTGTGTGTTTTTGTTGAAGGTGGCTATGATGTGATAATGTTGTGTGTTTTTGTTGAATGGGGCTATGATGTGATAATATTGTGTGTTTTTGTTGAATGGGGCTATGATGTGATAATGTTGTGTGTTTTTGTTGAAGGGGGCTATGATGTGATAATGTTGTGTGTTTGTTGAAGGGGGCTATGATGTGATAATATTGTGGGTTTTTGTTGAAGGGGGCTATGATGTGATAATGTTGTGTGTTTTTGTTGAAGGGGGCTATAATGTGATAATGTTGTGTGTTTTTGTTGAAGGGGGCTATGATGTGATAATGTTGTGTGTTTTTGTTGAAGGGGGCTATGATGTGATAATGTTGTGTGTTTTTGTTGAATGGGGCTATGATGTGATAATGTTGTGTGTTTTTGTTGAATGGGGCTATGATGTGATAATGTTGTGTGTTTTTGTTGAAGGGGGCTATGATGTGATAATGTTGTGTGTTTTTGTTGAAGGGGGCTATGATGTGATAATGTTGTGTGTTTTTGTTGAAGGGGGCTATGATGTGATAATGTTGTGTGTTTTTGTTGAAGGGGGCTATGATGTGATAATGTTGTGTGTTTTTGTTGAAGGGGGCTATGATGTGATAATGTTGTGTGTTTTTGTTGAAGGGGCTATGATGTGATAATGTTGTGTGTTTTTGTTGAAGGGGCTGTGATGTGATAATGTTGTGTGTTTTTGTTGAAGGGGGCTATGATGTGATAATGTTGTGTGTTTTTGTTGAAGGGGCTATGATGTGATAATGTTGTGTGTTTTTGTTGAATGGGGCTATGATGTGATAATGTTGTGTGTTTTTGTTGAAGGGGGCTATGATGTGATAATGTTGTGTGTTTTTGTTGAAGGGGGCTATGATGTGATAATGTTGTGTGTTTTTGTTGAAGGGGGCTATGATGTGATAATGTTGTGTGTTTTTGTTGAAGGGGGCTATGATGTGATAATGTTGTGTGTTTTTGTTGAAGGGGGCTATGATGTGATAATGTTGTGTGTTTTTGTTGAATGGGGCTATGATGTGATAATGTTGTGTGTTTTTGTTGAAGGGGGCTATGATGTGATAATGTTGTGTGTTTTTGTTGAATGGGGCTATGATGTGATAATGTTGTGTGTTTTTGTTGAATGGGGCTATGATGTGATAATGTTGTGTGTTTTTGTTGAATGGGGCTATGATGTGATAATGTTGTGTGTTTTTGTTGAAGGGGCTATGATGTGATAATGTTGTGTGTTTTTGTTGAAGGGGGCTATGATGTGATAATGTTGTGTGTTTTTTTTGAAGGGGGCTATGATGTGATAATGTTGTGTGTTTTTGTTTTGATGTGATAATGTTGTGTTTTTGTTGAAGGGGGCTATGATGTGATAATGTTGTGTGTTTTTGTTGAAGGGGCTATGATGTGATAATGTTGTGTGTTTTTGTTGAAGGGGCTATGATGTGATAATGTTGTGTGTTTTTGTTGAAGGGGGCTATGATGTGATAATGTTGTGTGTTTTTGTTGAAGGGGCTATGATGTGATAATGTTGTGTGTTTTTGTTGAAGGGGGCTATGATGTGATAATGTTGTGTGTTTTTGTTGAAGGGGGCTATGATGTGATAATGTTGTGTGTTTTTGTTGAAGGGGGCTATGATGTGATAATGTTGTGTGTTTTTGTTGAAGGGGCTATGATGTGATAATGTTGTGTGTTTTTGTTGAAGGGGGCTATGATGTGATAATGTTGTGTGTTTTTGTTGAAGGGGGCTATGATGTGATAATGTTGTGTGTTTTTGTTGAAGGGGCTATGATGTGATAATGTTGTGTGTTTTTGTTGAAGGGGCTATGATGTGATAATGTTGTGTGTTTTTGTTGAAGGGGGCTATGATGTGATAATGTTGTGTGTTTTTGTTGAAGGGGGCTATGATGTGATAATATTGTGTGTGTGTTTCAGACAGCAGCGGTGAGTCGGACACTTCGGAGGACAGCGACATCGATGGAGAGGCAGCCTCCGCTCTCTTCATGGTGGTGTGTGTGTGTGTGTGTGTGAGAGTGTTAGTTTGTGTGTGGTCCCTTTTGTAGTACCACTGTTCAATGTCAACCCCATTTCCCTGTCTTTCTTGCAGAGATGGAGACTTGATATCGTGTTCTTGATCTGGGGCTTTTCTAAAAGTCTTGAACAAGATTCTGGTAGTTGATGAACCTGATACCATATTTTGTAGTTTCTATGTGGCACAAAAGGGGTGACACAACACACAATTTCCAGGGTATCTTGCTTCCCTAGTGTGGCAGCAGTGTGGGCACAAAAACAGGCCTTTTTAACCCTTTGATGTGGTTGGTGTTGGTCTGACTCTCTTGGTATTCCACATTTCAACTGGTGTTGGTGTGATAATGGTCTGCAAACACTGGGTCTTTCTTGGTCTGGGTCCTGACAGGTTGAGAGTGGCTCTCGTGGACTTTGCTCTTGACTACCACTCTTAACGTTCTCCATTTCCTCACTACCCCCGCCCCTCCCCAGAAGAAGCGTACTCCTCCTAAGCGCGGTGGTGGGCGTGGCTCTGGAGGCAGCTCCAGGACTGGCAGTCGCCCTGGAACACCGTCCATAGACTCCGCCTCCACCTCCAACACACTCCGAGCCGCCGCTAGCAAACTGGAGCAAGGTACACACACACGCATGCACTCACACACATATTCACAGATGGGAAATGTATTTTTATATTTGTAATGTTTTCATTTATATTTACATTTTCACAGGATCTGAAAGTCTTATTTTGTTTGTGGCACCTTAAGGCTATGTGTGACCTCAGCACTACATGCTAACTCTTCTTGATTGAACAATAAAGGGTTGTTACAACTGCGTCCATCACCCTGCTCCCTCCCCTCACAGGTAAGAGACAGGTGGTGGGTGGTAGCTCTGAGTCTCCAGCTGCCAAGAGGCTGAAGATGGAGTCCAGCAGTACGGCTGTCACCACCCAGAGTCCTGCCCCCTCAGGGAAGAGCACGCCACAGCCCCCCTCAGGCAAATCAACCCCCAGTTCCAGGTATATTCCTCTTCAATCTCTCCTGTTTGTTCACTTTTCTCACCCTTACCCCATCTAGCTCACACACACTCTCGTTCTGTCTCTCCCTCTTTTCTCTGTCCTCTCCCACACGCACGGTCTTTCTTCTTATTCTCTCCCCCCTTCCACCACACACCCTCCCCCTGGTGTTTTGTCCCACTCTCCATCCTGCCTCTCTACAGTGACGTTCAGCTGACAGAGGAGGCGGTGCGTCGCTACCTGATCCGGAAGCCCATGACCACCAAGGACCTGCTGAAGAAGTTCCAGACCAAGAGGACTGGCCTGAGCAGCGAGCAGACGGTCAACGTCCTGGCCCAGATCCTCAAACGCCTCAACCCCGAGAGGAAGAACGTCAACGACAAGATGCACTTCTACCTCACAGAGTAAACCGGGCTCGTGTTCATTAGGGCATGCGTTTTAAAATGTCCAAGTTCCCCTTTCAGTCCCTTTGGTACCTAATGAACACGACCTAGGGAGGGAGGAGGAGATGAATAGGAGAGGAAGAGCATGAGTGCAAAGTCCTCATTGATTGATCAGCGGGAGGAGAAGGATAGAACAGGGTCCTTGGAAGAGGAAGAGAGTGGAATAAGGTAGAAAGAAAAGTGTTATGCAACTGATTTGAGATGCGGTGTGTAAACTAGCCTCAATGTCTGTCTCTAGAAATGGTTTGAAGTCAACTGTACCTGTGGCAGTCCTTTCAGGTTAAACAACTTACTCTTACAAGATGTAGGTTTATCAATGAATTACGCAGATGTGAAGGTATCAACGAAAACATTCCGTGTAGATCTTGCCTGCTGACTCATCTCCCACCACAACCCACTGGATTCAACAAGACAAGTGTGGGTTATTTTGTACGATTTGCCGTATCTCCCCAGGCCTCTATTTCTTCATTTTAGAGTTGTCTTTTTTGTTTATTTTAATTTGTAATAAAAACCCTGCTGTTGCCATGGCTGGTCTCCATGTCATGTTTCTGGTTGGTTTGCATAATTAGAAGCAGAACACTGGACAATGATGTCATACATCTTAAGGCTTTTCAATGAAGACACACTAATATTCTTTGAGGTTCTGCCAGAGGTCTACTGTGCTATTCAGTGGATTCATTGGAAATCTACTTTGCAGCAACTGTTGTGTATGTACTTGGATAAGAGTAGTGTGCACTTCAATGACAGTAGTGTTGGCCTGTACTACTTCATGCCATGGAGAAGTGGTTGTGTAGTAGAGAAACCATGTCAAGCAGAAGTCATTCATCCTTATTCAGCATGACATGACAGTTGTAGGCATATTAATGTTACACCTTCCTCTCCTGAGGAAAATGACTTGATGTGCCAAGTAGAGTCAAATATACTGATGGCACATCTGACCGTTTATTAATGGAGCGATTACTGGCAGATCCCAAATGATCTTGGCTTCCTCAGTGTTATCATCAAACTTTGTTGACATTTGAAACTGTCGTTTGACCCCTAAAAACCTGCTTCTTCCTGTCCTGTTTCTACAATGTATTGATTTTATTTTTTTACAGTGAGGTGGAGCGACAGTGATGTCCTAATTCTCAAGATTCTTCAGGAAGTTGACTTTATATTAGTTTCTGATATGTTCATCCCAGATAAATCACAATCTTTTAACACAAACCAGTATTATGATCTGCAGTGTGGACCGAGGCCAGTGAATGATGAGAAACAGTTGGCTCCAATGTTTAGATCCAGGCTACTTTACTGTAGGCTTATACTTGTTGTTTTGTAGTGAGAACATGTCACACAGCATCACTCTCAATGACTGACACCTCATTCTTACATCAAGAAAAAATCCATATTTTTGTCAATATTCAATCACAAATAGATTATACACTTCAACTATATATGTTAGATATTAAAATGAAAATAATGTGATATATTTGAGTGTAAACACATGACTGCAGTATTGCTCATAGTAACTGGTAGTCATACTGTAGGGGATCAGGTGGCTGGACCAGTTCAGACACCATCAGGGAAGGACATGTAATGGAGGACATAATCAGGGATTGACCTTAAGGGTTGCCCTATTGCTTGGAGCAAATGAACTGAGCAGTCGGGCAAGTTGAACCTGTTCTGAGGTTTCCCCAGGGGATTTATCTGGTTCCTCCCCATTGTTTAAGTGAAAGATGGACAATTTATGGCATCCAGACAAGTTGAACCTGCTCTGTGGTTGCCCCATTAGGCAGGGGATTTTTCAAAACTGAATTTCAGTAGCCTAACATAGGGGCTACACTTACATTTTTTTGGTCCAGGAAGTATAACTATTGGTCAGGGTGAGCAGAGCGCCAGACTATATACCAATACTATATCCTATTGCTCTCGATTGTGAGCTGTGCGTCTATATCTTAGTCTCCCAGAGCCGGTATGCTTACAACCAGGTTGTAGAAGGGTCTCATGCGCTGCAAAAGTTACGCATTCAAACAGATTTTTCTACTTCATAGCATGCTAGCAGATACCCATAGACTTCCAGTCATTGTGCTAACACTAGTTAGCATTGGCTCACAAAATGACCTCTAAGTTCCTTCATACTGGACAAAGAGACATACAAATGGTATCCAGGAGTTCAACAGCCTCTGGGGAAGTAGATAATGGGCCTCATTGCCAAAATCTCAAAGTATCCCTGTGACCATTTTGCTTGTAAACAATTACTTTAAAATGTTCTGTCAAGTGACAGTAATCACCAGGCAACCAACAACAAAAAAACTGCTGTCCAGTGGGCAAGAGCTTTTAAAACCTCAATGTCAATCCCTGATATCAACGGTGCAAATAGAGGAGAAAGGATCCAAAATGGTTGCCAGACAGTTCTGGGGAGAACAACAAGGTGGGGTATTGTGAGTGCAGAAGAGTCCTTGTGTGCCTTTACTTCATGTCTACTGATCTGACAGAACTTAACCGGCCACATGGTGAAACCTATCCAGAACTTTCACTAATCAGTTGGCATGAAGACAAGGACACAAGACTTGGAAGGCACAGTAATAGTATTGGGATGTAGCCCTGATCTTTTTCATTAAACAATATTCACGTCTCGACCTTCATTGGTCTTCATGTTCGGGCTATGTCGTAATTGTTCACGAACCAATCACAGGTCTTCTTGATACCTGTAGGGGAGGAGAGACACAGTCAGTCATCTATGGATACTGTGCATTTTGGAAGAGTGGTTTAATCACTGTGAACGTTACTTTCATCATAATCATAAAACGACCAATAACCAGATAGGCATCAAATATCATGCTGTAATGCGTCTGTGTTATTTACAAGGCAACTAATTCCAACTACAATATTGAGTTGTTTTCTGGACAGGAAATACAACCCTCAATATTTGGATCTCTGACCTTCAGAGAGCGGCGTGAAGGTGAAGTCAGGGAGGTAGCGTCGCAGCTTGGTGTTGCTGGCCGTCTTCTTCATCTGACCGTCTGACTTGCTGGTGTCGAACTGATGTCATAGGTCAAGGGCCACAGAAGGCAAAGCACAGGGAGATGACATAGTTACAGTGCAACAGATATGGGGGACAGCTAGTCCAAGTGGGCATTTAATGTACTACATCTGTACGTCTTTCAGTCCCACAGGTGTAATGAACCTTTAGATATGGTTGCTGGTGTTGTACTAAAGATTCTACTAGATTGGTTCGAGACACTGGTCTAAGGTCAAATTTGAATAATGGTAAGGTAAGAAATTGGGGAAGATACGCTGTTCCTAGATCTGTGCCTAGGAGCAACTCCTATCAGGCGTACGCAACCTGTGGAAGGATACAACTATTTGACCTTTGAAGTCCAGGGCATCTGCAATCATCTCTACGGCGTCCTTGATGGGGAGCTCCTCCTCCTCCCCCACTGTGAGAAACAAGTGACAAAGGAGCTTGGTCCAGTTACATATGGTACACACACACACATTGACTGATCACACACACACAGACACACATTGACTGATCACACACACACACACACACACACACACACACACACACACACACACACACACACACACACACACACACACACACACACACACACACACACACACACACACACACACACACACACACACACCATCATTCTCACCAGAGAGAATGATGGGGTCAATCTCATCATACTCCCGCAGCACCCAGAGGAACAGACGTGCTACATCCTGAGAAAACACACACACAGATTTAATGTACACACACACACATATCTGACACACGCACACGCGCGCACACACACACACACACACACACACACACACACACACACACACACACACACACACACACACACACACACACACACACACACACACACACACACACACACACACACACACACACACACACACACACACACACACACACACACACACACAGAGTAATTCACTAAACATACCAGAGAGTAGATGAATTGTCTCCTGGGTGTTCCAGAGCCCCACACCTGTAGTGGGGTTCCCTCCTCTGTTAGAAGGAGAGTAGAAAGGAGTATGTGTTTGTATCTGTCTGTGTGTGTGTACGTCAAATCAAATCTAATTGTATTGGTCACATACACGTGGTTAGCAGATGTTAATGCGAGTGTAGTGAAATGCTTGTGCTTCTAGTTCTGACAGTGCAGTACGTTTTTTTCTTTTGCCTTTTTTCTTTCACCTTTATTTAACCAGGAAGGCTAGTTGAGAACAAGTTCTCATTTGCAACTGCAACCTGGCCAAGATAAAGCAAATAAATTCACAACAACTTCCTTATACACACAAATGTAAAGGGATGAATAAGAATATGTACATATAAATATCTGGATGAGCGATGGCGGTGCGGCATAGGCAAGATGCAGTAGATGGTATAGTACAGTATATACATATGAGATGAGTAATGGAGGATATGTAGACATTATTAAAGTGGTGTTATTTAAAGTGACTAGTGATACCTTTATCAAATCCATTTATTAAAGTGGCCAGTGATTTGAGTCTGTATGTAGGCAGCAGCTTCTCTATGTTAATGATGGCTGTTTAACAGTCTGATGGCCTTGAGATAGAAGCTGTTTTCCAGTCTCTCGGTCACAGCTTTGATGCACCTGTACTGACCTCGCTTTCTGGATGATAACGGGGTGAACAGGCAGTGGCTCGGGTGGTTGATGTACTTGATGATCTTTTTGGTCTTCCTGTGACATCCACTGCTGTAAGTGTCCTCTGTGTGTGTGTGTGTGTGTGTGTGTGTGTGTGTGTGTGTGTGTGTGTGTGTGTGTGTGTGTGTGTGTGTGTGTGTGTGTGTGTGTGTGTGTGTGTGTGTGTGTGTGTGTGTGTGTGTGTGTGTGCAGTATTGTGAGTGTTACTTACTTTTAGCAGCATATGTCTTATGCATGAGCGCTGAGAGCACGTGACCATTTTCAAAGTTGAAGTTGTCATAGGGACCATACACGTTAGTCGGGATTACGGCGGTGTAGCGACGCCCATGCTGCGCAAAGTATCCCCTGTTGTCAATCAAGTCACACAACACACACACACACAATCATGTTGTGGTTAGAACACTAATTACCCACTCCAGCTATTTTTTTGTTGTTGACACAATGCCAAAATTCAAGGAGTTGGCAATTCAAGGGGTTAGTCTGATGGATGCATACCGATGTCATCGGCCTTCCCTCTTGTTTCCAGGAACAATAGCAGAGCAATAGAGGTTCCTTGGAAGTTGTGGGAACATATGTTTTTGGTTTCCCATTGGTTCTGGGAACAAAAGCCTAAGTTTCCTGACCAGTGAAACTGACTTTTTTAACGTTCTGAGAACATTCATTTTTTGGTTGCAGGGACGTTCTGAGAACATTCATTTTTTGGTTGCAGGGACGTTCTGAGAACATTTTACAATGATTCCCTGAAAGTTTTCCTGGGAGTTTTTATTAATGTTCTGATAATGAAATGATAGGTTATTTGAATGTAATTAAATAACATTCTGAGAACATGTTTCAGTAAGACTTTTAATAACACTGCTGGCTTAGGTTAACTGTTCTGAACCCCAAGCACAGATGGGACACATGGAAATGAAATTGCTTAGGCATTAATCATGGCAAACACATCTCTTTTTTATTGTCACAAGGAGCCTATAAGATTGAAACCTATGATCTTATGTTTCCTATCCATGGACAGTCCACTGCGCCACCAGGTTGGAGATAGTATGCCATGTTTTGTAACTTATACAAAGCTGGGTATTTTAGTCTATTCAAACAGACCCCATTCATAAAGATCAGGTGTGGCCCATTAGTGGGTGCGGCCACTTCCTGAACTCACTTAACAAGATAGAGGATAGAGAGAGTTTTGTTGATGCTGAGAACTGAATATATATGTTCAAAAGTAATATTTTTAGAACCCTCTTGTGGTTTTAATGGAAATTTGTCTTAATATTCTGAGAATATTACTAAATAGAACCATGAGGAAACCTGTAGGAAACATTACGCTGAAGTACTAAAATTCCCACATAAAAATGTTGTTCTTAATGTTCTCTGAACAATTTGAGAACATTACTTTAAATAGAACCATGAATAAACCTGTAGGAAACATTATGCTGAAATTCCCACAGAAGAACGTTGTTTCATAACTTTCTGAGAGCATAACTTTAAATAGAACCATGAGGAACCTGTAGGAAATGTTATGCTAAAGTACTGAAATTCCCACATAAGAAACACATGGTTCTCAGAACATTATGTGCTAGCTGGGCTGTGCCATGTAATGAGGGACCTGCACCAGCTACTGAAATGCATCTTTTGTTAAGTTCATCAGGTGATAAATGAGGTGCAAGGGAGGCTGGAGTGGGTCTTTCAAATGTGTGCTAATGTACCTGCACAGGTAACAGATTAGTCACCAGCTCACCTGTTCTGAATATCAATCATTCTTTTGGCATGTGAGTAGCCAAAGTTTGAGTCATGTGGAGGCCCATTGTGGATCTGTGGGAAGGGGAAGAAAGCATGAGTGATCATACACCATCTTTTATTAAAAATCCCAGTTTGGAGGGCCAGAGGTTCCCAAACATAGAGTAGTTCTACTGTCACTGGGCACATACTCGGTCCCAAATGGCACCCTAAACTGTTGAATTCCTACCTTTGACCAGGGTCATTAGGTCTCTGGTTAAAAAGAATGTACTATATAGAGAATTGTGTGCCATTTGAAGCCACCTTAGTATTTTAGTATTCAGGTTAAACACAACATAATCTCATTGATTTGGCCTTACTGGTTGTTCAACTCACCATGCTCTCATCAATAGGGTATGCTGTCTTGTCAGGAAAGATGCAGCTGGACAGACAGGACACCACCTTGGTGACGCCCCTTTCGTGAGACGTCTGCAGCACGTTGTCATTGATGCGAAGGTTGTCCCTCTGTGAAGGCAAAACACTGTGGTCTCAATTCAATAAAACCTGTATTACGACTCTTACACAATAACTTGTTTTTACACAATAACTTGTTTTACCACAAATGAATTAAAATAATGCATTTGGAGACAGTGATAAGAAGCTCTCCTGTAAACACTCCTCACTAACACCCCGCCCGTGACGAGCACGCGCATCCGCTCAGCCTTCGTCTGCGAAACCATCTCTCACTCTCAAAGAATGCTAACTTTTATTTTTTCAGTTGTGATTTTCACATACTGTTATTACGCTGTAGCCCATCATTATAAATACACATTTGTTCTTAACTGACTTGCCTAGTTAAATAAAGGTTCAATAAAAAAATAAAAAAATAAACAGATGGATTAATAACCTTTTGGAATTAAGATGAATACATTTGCCAACAAAGTCACTGTGTAAACTTCGCTTTGACAAGTCCAATTGAATTTCAGCCTAAGTAGTTGCCCGGCCAGGTGAACATGGACATTTATATTCAGGTCATTCAGCAGAAGATCTTTTCCAGAGCTGCTTCCAGTCGGTGCATTCAACCAGTAGCTAGATAAGACAAACCATTTCACGGACTGGCCTTTAGGCAGTTCAGGCAAAATATCAGATGGGCTGGTTCCATCTTCAGCCCATCGGCCTGTCTAAACTGGGGGTTTTGTACACAAATATGATTACTTGGTTAACAATTGGGGCGCCAGGCAAAGAAATGGGCCAGTGAGTTAGAAATGCCCGTTCCGATTTTCTGGACCCTTCCCTGATTGAACAAATGTATTTTGGGACAGAAATGTATAGCCTAGGTATTAAAACAAACTGGGTAGTTATGTAAACTGGGTAGTTAGGTAAACTGGGTAGTTAGATAAACTGGGTAGTTATGTAAACTGGGTAGTTAGGTAAACTGGGTAGTTAGGTAAGCTCACCAGAAAGTGCAGGTTCTCCTTCATGTGAAGATAGAGTCCTCCCACCTTGGCAGCCAGGTGGATGACATGGGTGGGCCGATACTTCTCAAACACTGCTCTTGTCTGTTGTAGATCTCTGGCAGAACAATTGTCATCATCACCATCCCATTTAATGGAAACACATCAATCTCATAAAAGCATGCATGCACAAATGTAATTAGCTAAACATTTAATGTGGTTCCAACAGGAACTATATAGAAACTCTAAATATATACTGTTTCTATGCATCAATCTACATATCTATAGAATAGATTAGAAAATAATAGAATAGCAGAGAATATAATATGTTTTTCCACGAGTGAACTCATTTTGTTCCTGTTGGAACCACAAAACCAGCCCCAGATGTAAAAGGGTCATAACAGGATTTCTCACAGTGCAACATGACATACATTACCTATAGAAATATGTTATGTAGAACAGACATGCTGGTGTTTCTCGGGCATGTAGAATATGGGAACATGTCATCGCCATATAGGCAAGTCATTTTTATCTGCAAAGCCTCAGACCAAAGCCTCAGACCAAAGCCTCAGACCAAAGCCTCAGACCAGCCTCAGACCAAAGCCTCAGACCAGCTCTGCTGAGAATATGAGGTTCATGTGACAACTTACACGAGGTTGGCCTCTTTGGAGGACAGGAAGGTCCACTGCTCGCCCTCGAGACAGCCGCCTTCTTGTTTCACCACGTGCTCGATGGCCTTCCCGACCAATCCGGATCCGCCCGTGACGAGCACGCGCATCGGCTCAGCCTTTGTCTGCGAATCCATCTCTCACTCTGATCAAAGAATGCGAACTTTAATTTTTCAGTTGTGATATTCACATACTGTTATTACGCTGAAGCCCTAAACAAAGTAGGCTGATATGAATGCAGTGTGATCATGGCCCTATTTATAGTCTACTTTAGAACGTAATAATGATAATACAAAAATAAGAATAGTTATACATTTAGGCTAATAAGGAATAAATAACATGCTATACATCAAACGCAAGTTTAACTGTATTAACACACTTTTCGTTTAATTTACAATTTCTTTGTAGCCTATTTTGTAATCATGGAGGCTACTTTCTTGTATTTATGTCCTATCTATATTTATGGACTTTTTTCTTTTGAAATAAGATACATTTGCAATATTAAAAATTAAGCTCAAGAGTGAATTGCATTGTGATCATGTTCATTTGAGCAAAAGGACAAATAGCTTATGCAGATAACGACAGATACAGTATTTCATTTTAAAATTAACAATATGTGTTTATTCAAAATATCGGTTGGTCTCATTCGGCCTATATTACAAACAGTATATTACAACATCAGTTGTCAGTCTACACCACTGACATTATTTTAGCAACACAAACAAGAGTAGGCTAAAAGTAGCAAAATGTCGAAAGAAAATGTCTGAACCTACTATTTTAAATAAAATGTAGCCTATGCGACATTGTTGAAGTCAAAAGCACCCATTCATTCAACCAAAAGGCCTATAAATAGGACTTACAGGACAAACATTTATAAAGGCAAAACATTTCTAATATTAATCCTTATAGTTTCTGTGAGCTAATTGAATTATAATCAGTCACATTATTCATTCGGCAAGACCCTCGTGTTATTTAGTATGTATCTTATCAAAACACAAAGTAAATGTATGAATTCAAACCTGTAAAATGTTTTGTTAGAATTTTCCTCCTCGAATAATGTCGGTATTAGACGCCCAAGTACATACATGAGGTATAGGCTCTCTCTCTTGTCTTGCACACTAACCTGTCAATCGGAAAGCAGCAGAAGTGCGGAGTCGCTCTAATAGGCTACCTCTGAGCTACACTCTTAGAGAAAAACGGCTCTACTGAGAGTAGTAGCCTTACAGGTGACTATCCTAGTTTCTCGCACCATCACTCACGTATCACATTAAGAAAATACCAGGACTGTTAAGATATGTTTGCTGGAGAAAAAAATAATTTCCCCCACCATAAATGTAATATAACTTCTGTCTGGTACCCGCATAGGCAATTTTACCGCATTTATGGTGTTGACTCTATATTGCAATGTTTTATGGCGTTGTACCAGATCCGCACTACATAACAAATTCAGTATAGACTCCTAAAACATTTTTCATAAAACCACATTTAATTCAAATATACTGACACAAGTAGATTAAAAAATATACATTACAGTGAAATGCTTACTTACAAGCCCTTAACCAACAACGCAGTTAAGAAAAATACCAACAAAAAAAATGAAAGTAACAAATAATTAAAGAGCAGTAGTAAATAACAATAGCAGGGCCATATACAGGGGGTACAGGTACAGAGTCAATGTGCGGGGGCACATTAAAATGAATGCGTTAAAACGATTATTACATGCCAATTGTGCCAGCCTTATTCCAAACACGTTCGATAATAGCAACCGATTGGCTGGTTAAACAAAGGTTAGCAATGCATTTTCAAATATGTAATATCGAAGTCAAGAAAGCTTGCCAGCAGCCAGAGTCACTTGCAGCAACAAGTGCTTTTGTTTAATTATCTCTAATGACTGAAATTTGCTCAATAATTGAGAAATGTGTTCCGGTTCCGGTTGGAGCGAGTGGTCGCATATGCACTTCGCTACCGTGGGTAGTATAACTTTTTCATTATATTTCATTATAGCACAACGGTTTGATTTGTCTAATCTTAGCAATTTCTTCTCAGCTAGCTACATAGCCGTCTTTGTATCAAAGATAATTGCGTAATTGCGTAATTATCGTATTTCGCCGTCCTAACGTAGTCTTCACTAGCCAGCTAGCTAACGTCCACTGATTAGCTGCACTGGAGAAACTATTACACTCAACTGAACGACTTGATTAGTGTAGTGTTAGCGTGCTACATAGCTGTCTTTGCTGTCTTCGTATCATCGTATCCAAGATAATTGTGTTGTTTAGGTTTAGAGTGTGTAGTCTTAGAGTGATTATCTTAATTTACCGAGGTTAGCTAGCCAGCTATTTGTCGTCCTTAACGTAGGTGACTCTGCTAGCTAGCCAACGCTAGCCAACGTCTACTGAATAGAACTTCCGCACTCAACAACCCGGTCGCATTCACAGGTAGTATCACATTTTCACTTCATTACAGTACAACGGTTTGATTTGTTTGATCGTAGCTAGCTACATAGCTAGCTACATAGCCGTCTTTGTATCAAAGATAATTGTGTAGTCTAGAGCGATTTTCTAGGTTCGCTAGCCAGCTATTGTCGTTCTTTTAACGCAACGTAACGTAAACAACACTGCTAGCTAGCCAGCTAGCCCCGAATAGCAACACTGCAGAAACTATTACACTCAACGGAACGACTTGATTAGTGTAGTGTCAACAACGCACCCACTGCCAGCTGGCCTACTTCAGCAGTACTGTATCATTTTAATCATTTTAGTCAATAAGATTCTTGCTACGTAGCTTAACTTTCTGAACATTCGAGACGTGTAGTCCACTTGTCATTCCAATCTCCTTTGCATTAGCGTAGCCTCTTCTGTAGCCTGTCAACTATGTGTCTGTTTATCCCTGTTCTCTCCTCTCTGCACAGACCATACAAACGCTCCACACCGCGTGGCCGCGGCCACCCTACTCTGGTGGTCCCAGCGCGCACGACCCACGTGGAGTTCCAGGTCTCCGGTAGCCTCTGGAACTGCCAATCTGCGGTCAACAAGGCAGAGTTCATCTCAGCCTATGCCTCCCTCCAGTCCCTCGACTTCTTGGCACTGACGGAAACATGGATCACCACAGACAACACTGCTACTCCTACTGCTCTCTCTTCGTCCGCCCACGTGTTCTCGCACACCCCGAGAGCTTCTGGTCAGCGGGGTGGTGGCACCGGGATCCTCATCTCTCCCAAGTGGTCATTCTCTCTTTCTCCCCTTACCCATCTGTCTATCGCCTCCTTTGAATTCCATGCTGTCACAGTTACTAGCCCTTTCAAGCTTAACATCCTTATCATTTATCGCCCTCCAGGTTCCCTCGGAGAGTTCATCAATGAGCTTGATGCCTTGATAAGCTCCTTTCCTGAGGACGGCTCACCTCTCACAGTCCTGGGCGACTTTAACCTCCCCACGTCTACCTTTGACTCTTTCCTCTCTGCCTCCTTCTTTCCACTCCTCTCCTCTTTTGACCTCACCCTCTCACCTTCCCCCCTACTCACAAGGCAGGCAATACGCTCGACCTCATCTTTACTAGATGCTGTTCTTCCACTAACCTCATTGCAACTCCCCTCCAAGTCTCCGACCACTACCTTGTATCCTTTTCCCTCTCGCTCTCATCCAACACCTCCCACACTGCCCCTACTCGGATGGTATCGCGCCGTCCCAACCTTCGCTCTCTCTCCCCGCTACTCTCTCCTCTTCCATCCTATCATCTCTTCCCTCCGCTCAAACCTTCTCCCACCTATCTCCTGATTCTGCCTCCTCAACCCTCCTCTCCTCCCTCTCTGCATCCCTTGACTCTCTATGTCCCCTATCCTCCAGGCCGGCTCGGTCCTCCCCTCCCGCTCCGTGGCTCGATGACTCATTGCGAGCTCACAGAACAGGGCTCCGGGCAGCCGAGCGGAAATGGAGGAAAACTCGCCTCCCTGCGGACCTGGCATCCTTTCTCTCCCTCCTCTCTACATTTTCCTCCTCTGTCTCTGCTGCTAAAGCCACTTTCTACCACGCTAAATTCCAAGCATCTGCCTCTAACCCTAGGAAGCTCTTTGCCACCTTCTCCTCCCTCCTGAATCCTCCTCCCCTCCCCCCCTCCTCCCTCTCTGCAGATGACTTCGTCAACCATTTTGAAAAGAAGGTCGACGACATCCGATCCTCGTTTGCTAAGTCAAACGACACCGCTGGTTCTGCTCACACTGCCCTACCCTGTGCTCTGACCTCTTTCTCCCCTCTCTCTCCAGATGAAATCTCGCGTCTTGTGACGGCCGGCCGCCCAACAACCTGCCCGCTTGACCCTATCCCCTCCTCTCTTCTCCAGACCATTTCCGGAGACCTTCTCCCTTACCTCACCTCGCTCATCAACTCATCCCTGACCGCTGGCTACGTCCCTTCTGTCTTCAAGAGAGCGAGAGTTGCACCCCTTCTGAAAAAACCTACACTCGATCCCTCCGATGTCAACAATTACAGACCAGTATCCCTTCTTTCTTTTCTCTCCAAAACTCTTGAACGTGCCGTCCTTGGCCAGCTCTCCCGCTATCTCTCTCTGAATGACCTTCTTGATCCAAATCAGTCAGGTTTCAAGACTAGTCATTCAACTGAGACTGCTCTCCTCTGTATCACAGAGGCGCTCCGCACTGCTAAAGCTAACTCTCTCTCCTCTGCTCTCATCCTTCTAGATCTATCGGCTGCCTTCGATACTGTGAACCATCAGATCCTCCTCTCCACCCTCTCCGAGTTGGGCATCTCCGGTGCAGCCCACGCTTGGATTGCGTCCTACCTGACAGGTCGCTCCTACCAGGTGGCGTGGCGAGAATCTGTCTCCTCACCACGCGCTCTCACCACTGGTGTCCCCAGGGCTCTGTTCTTGGCCCTCTCCTATTCTCGCTATACACCAAGTCACTTGGCTCTGTCATAACCTCACATGGTCTCTCTTATCATTGCTATGCAGACGACACACAATTAATCTTCTCCTTTCCCCTTCTGATGACCAGGTGGCGAATCGCATCTCTGCATGTCTGGCAGACATATCAGTGTGGATGACGGATCACCACCTCAAGCTGAACCTCGGCAAGACGGAGCTGCTCTTCCTCCCGGGGAAGGACTGCCCGTTCCATGATCTCGCCATCACGGTTGACAACTCCATTGTGTCCTCCTCCCAGAGCGCCAAGAACCTTGGCGTGATCCTGGACAACACCCTGTCGTTCTCAACCAACATCAAGGCGGTGGCCCGTTCCTGTAGGTTCATGCTCTACAACATCCGCAGAGTACGACCCTGCCTCACACAGGAAGCGGCGCAGGTCCTAATCCAGGCACTTGTCATCTCCCGTCTGGATTACAGCAACTCGCTGTTGGCTGGGCTCCCTGCCTGTGCCATTAAACCCTTCAACTCATCCAGAACGCCGCAGCCCGTCTGGTGTTCAACCTTCCCAAGTTCTCTCACGTCACCCCGCTCCTCCGTTCTCTCCACTGGCTTCCAGTTGAAGCTCGCATCCGCTACAAGACCATGGTGCTTGCCTACGGAGCTATGAGGGGAACGGCACCTCAGTACCTCCAGGCTCTGATCAGGCCCTACACCCAAACAAGGGCACTGCGTTCATCCACCTCTGGCCTGCTCGCCTCCCTACCACTGAGGAAGTACAGCTCCCGCTCTGCCCAGTCAAAACTGTTCGCTGCCCTGGCCCCCCAATGGTGGAACAAACTCCCTCACGACTCCAGGACAGCGGAGTCAATCACCACCTTCCGGAGACACCTGAAACCCCACCTCTTTAAGGAATACCTAGGATAGGATAAGTAATCCCTCTCACCCCCCTTAAGTTTTAGATGCACTATTGTAAAGTGACTGTTCCACTGGATGTCATAAGGTGAATGCACCAATTTGTAAGTCGCTCTGGATAAGAGCGTCTGCTAAATGACTTAAATGTAAATGTAAATGTAAATAAAGATGACTTCATTAGAAATAATATATCCCCCTCTTTTATACTACTGGTAAGTAATAAAAACACACAAATATCATGATATTATCACAAGGTGCCAGATTACGTTTATACAACGTTTTTTTCTGCATGTCTAAGCATAAGTCTTGAACTGTCTGTATCCTCCTGACTGGTGGTTCTGTTTAATACGGTGTTGCTAGAATCACCATCACTGCCCAACACTATTTTTTCAAATGGAAACATAGGGTTAGGTTGTAAACAAAAACGAAAATATATTAGGTTGTTGAAAAATATAAAATATATAACACCTAATATTTGTTTGTTTAAAAAAAAAGATTGTTTAAAAAAAGCAAATATATATATATATATTTTTTTTTTAAACAACCTAACCCTAAAATCAAATAGGTTTAGCTTTTCCATTTAAAAAAATAGGGTTGGGTAGTGATGGTGATCCCCGTTGGATTCGAACCCACAACACTAGCGATGCAAACGCCATGCTCTATCAACTGAGACACATAATCATATCACATCATTACAAACCACTTAATACGCAATGTGCTCAATTGCTGTATTGTGCATTGTTTTCTTCATGTTGATGGAAAGTCTACAGGTACATATAGATGACCAGCCTATGTACAATACAGTGTGTTTGTCAGGATGGTAAATTAATACTGCACAAAAAGTGTTTGTATTTGTATTTTTTTATTTCACCTTTATTTTAACCAGGTAGGCTAGTTGAGAACAAGTTCTCATTTACAATTGCGACCTGGCCAAGATAAAGCAACACAGTGCAACAAAAACAACACAGTTACACATGGAGTAAACAATAAACAAGTCAATAACACAGTAGAAAAAAAGAGTCTATATAAAGTACATTGTGTGCAAAAGGCATAATTACAATTTAGCAGATTAACACTGGAGTGATAAATGATCAGATGGTCATGTGCAGGTAGAGATATTGGTGTGCAAAAGAGCAGAGAAGTAAATACATATAAACAGTATGGGGATGAGGTAGGTCAATTGGGTGGGCTATTTACCGATGGACTATGTACAGCTGCAGCGATCGGTTAGCTGCTCAGATAGCAGATGTTTAAAGTTGGTGAGGGAGATAAAAGTCTCCAATTTCAGCGATTTTTGCAATTCGTTCCAGTCACAGGCAGCACAGAACTGGAAGGAAAGGCGGCTAAATGAGGTGTTGTCTTTAGGGATGATCAGTGAGATACACTTGCTGGAGCGCGTGCTACGGGTGGGTGTTGCCATCATGACCAGTGAACTGAGATAAGGTGGAGCTTTACCTAGCATGTACTTGTAGATGACCTGGAGCCAGTGGGTCTGGCGACGAATATGTAGCGAGGGCCAGCCGACTAGAGCATACAGGTCCCAGTGGTGGGTGGTATAAGGTGCTTTAGTAACAAAACGGATGGCACTGTGATAAACTGCATCCAGTTTGCTGAGTAGAGTATTGGAAGCTATTTTGTAGATGACATCGCCGAAGTCGAGGATCTGTAGGATAGTCAGTTTTACTATGGTAAGTTTGGCGGCGTGAGTGAAGGAGGCTTTGTTGCGGAATAGAAAGCCAACTCTAGATTTGATTTTAGATTGGAGATGTTTGATATGAGTCTGGAAGGAGAGTTTACAGTCAATTCGGAGGGCATGTTGTCCGGTCCACATATTTTACAGTCTAGACCTAGGTACTTATAGATGTCCACATATTCTAGGTCGGAACCATCCAGGGTGGTGATGCTAGTCGGGCGTGCGGGTGCAGGCAGCGAACGGTTGAAAAGCATGCATTTGGTTTACTAGCGTTTAAGAGCAGTTGGAGGCCACGGAAGAGGTGTTGTATGGCATTGAAGCTCGTTTGGAGGTTAGTTAGCACAGTGTCCAAGGAAGGGCCAGAAGTATACAGAATGGTGTCTTCTGCGTAGAGGTGGATCAGGGAATCGCCCGCAGCAAGAGCAACATCATTGATATATACAGAAAAAAAGAGTCGGCCCGAGGATTGAACCCTGTGGCACCTGTGGACCGGACAACATGCCCTCCGAATTGACACACTGAACTCTGTCTGCAAAGTAGTTGGTGAACCAGGCAAGGCAGTCATTGTCTAGTAACGACTAGTAAAGGCCCAGTGTCCTTATTTTTTTATTAACACTTTTTAAAAACACATTTTTCAGGGGGTGCACCCTCAGCAACCCGACTTCCCGAGACTATGTATGTGTATTTGTATATATTTATTATACTATCGCCGATCCCCTGCAGTACCTCCACGGACCACCGGTTGAATACTTCTGCGCACTTCTGCGTAGCCTCCCACTGCTGAGTTATGCAGTTTTCACAGCAGATATTTTTCAGAGCTGATTTGATTGGTCAAAACACCAATTAGTGAATTGGAGTGCCTGTGTAAACGCAACCTAACATGCCTAAGACTTTACATCCAAATTACAACACAGTACGTAGGATCAGAACACACATCATCAATACAGGCACATAACATGGCATCATAATTAATACATGAATCACATTTAATCTGGCACCTTATAGTCGCTAGTTAAAGTCTACACACCCCTTAAACAGTATTCACACTTTTAAAATGACATCGTAAAAGGGAATCAATTTGGATTTCCTACCAATCTATCTATACAACCTACTCCAAATTTTCAAAGTGAAAAAACATTTAATATTTTCCAAATGACTAAAAATATAAAATGATGATGTATTGATTGCGTTGGCCTTCACTACACAGAGTTCATATTTGGTGGAAGCACCTTTGGCAGCCATTACAGCTGTGAATCATTTGGAATAAGATTCTACCAACCTTGCACAATGAATTCAAACCTTGCTGAATGAATTCAACCTTGATGCTGCCACCACAGTACTTTAAAATATAAAGGAATTAATAGCAATGCATTCATTGAGACAATGACATCAATGACCCAACACAAGCTCAACCCAGATAATCCCTACCATCGTGTTGCTGAGTTGTGGTAATGCTGCAGTAAATTTACATTGTCCCAGGAGTATTGGCAGTCACAATGTAAGTAACCTAATTTATGTCCCTCTAACTCCCCTGAATGCCTCTGTTGATCCTACATCTAGTGTATACAGTAATCATACGCCTATGAACCAAAGTTATACTGTTAGCACTGAGGCAGTGTGCCCTAGTAGGAAGTCCAGTGTGTGCAGCTCACCGTGCACTATCAGCTTCAATATAAATAACATTGACATGTCTCCTTCTGAAAAGCATCCCAGAAAAGTGCTAAAAATATCCCACATTAACATACAGTGCCTTCGGAAAGTATTCAGACTCCTTGACAATTCTTTTTTTTTTTACAAATTGTGTTACGTTACAGCTAAAATTGATTATAGAAAACAAATTCCTCAGCAATTTACACACAATACCCCATAATGACAAAGGGAAAACAGGTTTTTAGTAATTGTACCGAATTTATTAAAAATAGAAAACAGAAATACCATTTTTACGTTAAGTATTCAGACCCTTTTGTATGACACTCGACATTGAGCTCAGGTACATCCTGATTACATTGATCATCCTTGAAATGTTTCTACAACTTTATTGGAGTCCACCTGTGGTAAATTCAATTGATTGGACATTATTTGGAAAGGCACACACCTGTCTATATAACATCCCACAGTTGACAGGGCATGTCAGAGCAAAAACCAAGCCATGAGGTCGAAGGAATTGTACGTAGAGCTCCAAGACAGGATTGTGTCGAGGCAGAGATCTTGGGAAGGGTACAAAAAAACGATTTCTGCAGCATTGAAAGTAACCAAGAACACAGTGGCCTCCATCGTTCTTGGAACCACCAAGACTCTTCCTTGAGCTGGCCGCCCGGCCAACCTGAGCAACCAGGGGAGAAGGGCCATGGTCAGGGAGGTGACCAAGAACCCCATGGTCACTCTGACAGAGCTCCAGAGTTCCTCTGTGGAGTTGGGAGAACCTTACAGAAGGACAACCATCTCTGCAGCACTCCACCAACCAGACCTTTATGGTAGAGTGACTAGACAGAAGCCACTCGACAGTAAAAGGCAGCCCGCTTGGAGTTTACCAAAAGGCACCTAAAGGACTCTCAAACCATGAGAAACAAGATTCTCTGGTCTCATGAAAGCAAGATTGAACTCTTTGGCCTGAATGCCAATCGTCACGTCTGGAGGAAACCTGACAACATCCTTACGGTGAAGCATGGTGGTGCCAGCATCATGATGTGGGGATGTTTTTCAGCGGCAGGGACTTGGAAACCAGTTAAGTTTGAGACAAAGATGAACGGAGCAAGGTACAGAGAGATCCTTGATGAAAACCTGCTCTAGAACGCTCAGGACTTCACACTGGGGAGAAGGTTCACATGCCAACAGGACAACGACCCAAAGCACACAGCCAAGACAACGCAGAATTGACCCAGCCAGAGCCTGGACTTTAACCCGATGGAACATCTCTGGAGAGACCTGATAATAGCTATGCAACAAAGTTCCCCATCCAACCTGACAGAGCTTGAGAAGATCTGCAGAGATGAATGGGAGACACTCCCCAAATACAGGTGTGCCAAGCTTGTAGCGTCATACCCAAGAAGACTTGAGGCTGTACAGAGTGCTGAGTAAAATGTCTGAATACTTATGTAAATGCAATTTTTTTAATGTAAAAAGAAGTAAACACTTCGAAAATCCTGTTTTCGCTTAATCTTTATGGGGTATTGTGTGTGGATTGACAAGGGAGGAAAACTATTTAATAATCAAATTTCAAATTTATTTATATAGCCCTTCGTACATCAGCTGATATCTCAAAGTGCTGTACAGCAACCCAGCCTAAAACCCCAAACAGCAAGCAATGCAGGTGTAGAAGCACGGCGGCTAGGAAAAACTCCCTAGAAAGGCCAAAACCTAGGAAGAAACCTAGAGAGGAACGAGGCTATGTGGGGTGGCCAGTCCTCTTCTGGCTGTGCCGGGTGGAGATTATAACAGAACATGGCCAAGATGTTCAAATGTTCATAAATGACCAGCATGGTCGTATAATAATAAGGCAGAACAGTTGAAACTGGAGCAGCAGCACGGCCAAGTGGACTGGGGACAGCAAGGAGTCATCATGTCAGGTAGTCCTGGGGCATGGTCCTAGGGCTTAGGTCCTCCGAGAGAGAGAAAGAAAGAGAGAAGGAGAGAATTAGAGAACGCACACTTAGATTCACACAGGACGCCGAATAGGACAGGAGAAGTACTCCAGATATAACAAACTGACCCTAGCCCACCGACACATAAACTACTGCAGCATAAATACTGGAGGCAGAGACAGGAGGGGTCAGGAGACACTGTGGCCCCATCCGAGGACACCCCCGGACAGGGCCAAACAGGAAGGATATAACCCCACCCACTTTGCCAAAGCACAGCCCCCACACCACTAGAGGGATATCTTCAACCACCAACTTACCATCCTGAGAGAAGGCTGAGTATAGCCCACAAAGATCTCCGCTATAATACATTTTAGAATAAGGCTGTAACATAACAACATTTTGGAAAAAGTCAGGGGGTCTGAATACTTTCCGTAGGCACTGTATGTAGCCTAAAAAACAAGGTTCAGGAAATCAATAACTTGCTCGTAACAAATGGCATTCATTTTCTGACTGACTATCTCTGAAACTCACTTAGATAATACCGTTGATGATACAGTGGTATCAATACATGTTTATAACATCTACAGAAAAGACAGATATGCCAATGGGGGCGGTGTTGCTGTCTATATTTTGATGAGGATATTTAGAGCCACATTTCTGTAAAGCTTACAGAGGATCTTATGTTAAATCCTGTTGATTTCTGACTCTTTTGGGTAAAACACTGGGGTAAATCCTAATTGAAAACACCTAAAATGCACCTAAAGCCCATTCTTGTGGGTAGCTGCTATAGACCATCAAGTGCTCACAGTCAGTATCTGGGTAACATGTGTGAAATGGTTGATAATGTATGTGATATCAACAAAGAGGTATATTTTCTGGGTGGCCTTAATATTGACTGGCTTTCATCAAGCTGCACACTCAAGAAACAGATTCAAACTGTAACTAGTGCCTGCAACCTGGTTCAGGTCATCAGACAACCTACCAGGGTATTTAAAAATAGCACAGGAATGAAATCGATATGTATTGATCACATGTTTACTAACGCTGCAGAACTCTGCTTTAAAGCACTATCCAGATCCATCAGATGTAGTGTTCATAATATAGTAGCCATGTCTTGGAAAATCAAAGTTCCAACGGCTGGGCCTAATATAGTGTATCAGAGGACATACAATACGCTTTGTAGTGATTCCTATGTTGATGATGTAACTAATATTTGCTGGTCTGTGATGACGAGCAACCAGACACTTGACACATTTATGAAATTGATAATTCCAGTTACTAATAAGCATGCACCCACAAAGACAATGACTGTAAAACATGTTAAATCCCTGTGGATTGATGAGGAATTGAAAAATGTTATGGTTGAGAGGAATGAGGCAAAAGGAATGGCAAGTAAGTTTGGCCGCACAACCGATTGGCAAACGTACAAAAAAATAGAGAAATTAATAAACTGAATAAAAAGAAGAAGAATCTATACTATGAAGCAAAGATAAGTGATATAAAGAATGATAGAAAAAAGCTTTGGAGCACCTTAAATGATATTTTGGGCAAGAAAGGCAAACTCAGCTCCATCATTCATTGAATCAGTTGGCTCATTCATCACAAAACCCACTGATATAGCCAGCTACTTTAATGATTTTAAAAAAATTGGCAAGATTAACAATTTAGGCATGACATGCCAGCGACAAATGCAGTCACTACACATCCAAGTATAACTGACCAAATTATGAAAGACAAGCATTATAATTTTGAATTCCAAAATGTGAGTGTGAAAGAGGTGAAAAAATTTCTATCGACAATGACAAGTCGTCGTCACCGGCATACTAGCCGCCACCGATCCCTTTTTCGTTTTCTGTTTGTTTTGCCTAATTAGTTGCACCTGTGTCTATTTGTGTGTGCTTGATGGGCTTCCTTATTTAAAGGGTGTATACTGTGGGAGCGAGATGTACATATAGGGAGAAACATAATACTGTACCACAAGAGAAAGATACACTTAGAGTGCATTTGCCATTCTGGTAAAATGAATTGTCTATTGTATAGGACAGGAAACCAAAGTAAGGCCATGAGAGCATAGGACAGCTGGACATACCAAGGTCAGAGGGACACACAAAGGAGGGGGTCAGCCAAATGACCAACGGTTGGACTATAGACATAGGGCATATATTTTTAGGACATGAAGAGAAGAGACACATAGTCTACTAGTCCTAATAAGGACAGACATATCAAAGACCACATCAAGCTGAACATAAGGGGCCCATATATATGGGCTTTATTGGGCGTGAACAAGCAAGATGCACAGATTGGGATATAATGGTGGCAGATGGACTGAGGGAAGTAACTTCATTTGCATGTGGGATGGACTCATATGTTGTATGTGTATAAATCAGAGCCATTGCTCTGGAAAAGTGTGTGTTCCGTGGACATTCTAGGCTTCTGATATGTTTGTATTAAAAGCCTATATTGAATTCACAAGTTCTTGTAAGTGTTATATTTTGTAACGATCCTCCACGACAATAGCCGCACTTGTTTTGTGCGGGATTATTCTTTTTGATTTATTTCACCTTTATTTAACCAGGTAGGCTAGTTGAGAACAACTGCGACCTGGCCAAGATAAAGCGTAGAAATTCGACACATGCAACACAGAGTTACACATCGAATAAACAAAACATACAGTCAATAATACAGTAGAACAAAAGAAAACAAAAAGTCTATATACAGAGAGTGCCAATGAGGTAAGTTAAGGAAATAAATAGGCCATTGTGGCGTAGTAAATTACAATATAGCAATTAAACACTGGAATGGTAGATCGGCAGAAGATGAATGTGCAGGTAGAGATACTGGGGTGCAAAGGAGCAAAATAAATAAATAAATACCAGTATGGGGATGAGGTAGGTTGATAGCCCATCTGTAAACAGCCCATCTATGTACAGGTGCAGTGATTTGTAAGCTGCTCTGACAGCTGGTGCTTAAAGCTAGTGAGGGAGATGTGAGTATCCAGCTTCAGAGATTTTTGCAATACGTTCCAGTCATGGGCAGCAGAGAACTGGAAGGAATGGCATACATACATATATATATTTTTTACTTTCACTTTCTAAGCTAGAGAATGCAGATAGCTAGTTCAGCTTACTCAAACACCAGTTCAAACAGAGAGGGATGCTATGTTAGCTAGCTGGCTATGGCTATCCAACACTGGAACTCTTCCAATTCAAGGTAAGTTTTTGGTTTTATAAATGTATTGCCACCCAACGATATAACTGCTAAACTGGTTGCTGTACAATGTACTGCATGATTGTAGCGGGTATACTGATGCATTAGTTCTAGTAGCTATGTTGACTATGACTTTAATATGGTGAAAAGGATGTAGGCTGTGTGTAGCAGTTAGCGGTTATGGTTTGAAAGTTTGGCATGAAAATATTATTTTTGGCCTGGTCAGGCAGCTGTTGCATTATGCACTGAAGTCCACATGCAAAGGAAAAAGGTGAGAGGAGAGCGTAAATGCGAGAGGAATTATACTGTATATACAATGAGCAAAGGTATTGTGGTTTATATGTGGCTGCGAGTTCGGTGTTTGCGTGTGATCAGGGGTGTATTCATTCTGTAGATTATGTTGAAAAACCTTTCTTAAACGGAAGCAAACAGAATGAAATGGGGATAAACATAACTGAATTTGTTCAAAAGTAACTCTTGTTTGCAACTGTTGGACTAATGGTTACACCCTAAATCAGCTAGATGCAGGCAAGAGTGTGCAAGGCAGTATTGAATGTGTCACCTTGATTACTCAAATTTCTCTTGACCTGTGAACCTTTTTTTTAACCTTTGTTTTACTAGGCAAGTCAGTTAAGAAGGCAAGCTTCGTAGGCTAGCTTGTACCAACCTTATGATGGGTATAGGGAAAATAATTTAGTCACATCATGTAGCAGCCTAAACCTATCGATGTTACATTGACCTGGGTTAATGGAATATGAATGACAGTCATCCAATGTGCTGCAATCGAAATAAGGCCACGCTCATGAAAAAAAAGAATCGTCCTCAGTCATCTTAAACAGCACCGACTGGCAAAAAAGCCTCAGTTGAAACCCCCATCTGATCATGGTTCATTTAATATGACTAGGAGTGTAACAACTCCATCTGATTCACAGGGACTTTGTTCATTTGATGAGCAGGTCCAAAGTTTGGTACAATATCTCAGATAACCCTTATGAGTGGTACACCGCAACCCATTACCTCAGATAACCTTTATGAGTGGTACACCGCAACCCATTACCTCAGATAACCTTTATGAGTGGTACACCGCAACCCATTACCTCATAACCTTTATGAGTGGTACACCGTAACCCATTACCTCAGATAACCCTTAACCCCCTTAACCCAAACTCTAGGATTGGTAAGAAGGTCAGTTTTACGAGGGTATGTTTAGCAGCATGAGTGAAGGATGCTTTGTTGCGAAATAGGAAGCCAATTCTAGATGTTTGATATGGGTCTGGAAGGAGAGTTTACAATCTAACCAGACACCTAAGTATTTGTAGTTGTCTACGTATTCTAAGTCAGAGCCGTCCAGAGTAGTGATGTTGGACAGGCAGGTAGGTGCAGGTAGCGATCGGTTGAAGAGCATGCATTTAGTTTTACTTGTATTTAAGAGCAATTGGAGGCCACGGAAGGAGAGTTGTATGGCATTGAAGCTTGCCCGGAGGGTTGTTAACACAGTGTCCAAAGAAGGGCCAGAAGTATACAGAATGGTGTCAGAGACTCACCAGCAGCAAGAGCGACCTCATTGATATATACAGAGAAGAGAGTCGGTCCAAGAATTGAACCCTGTGGCACCCCCATAGAGACTGACAGAGGTCCGGACAGCAGACCCTCCGATTTGACACACTGAACTCTATCAGAGAAGTAGTTGGTGAACCAGGCAAGGCAATCATTTGAGAAACCAAAGCTGTCGAGTCTACTGATGAGGATGTGGTGATTGACAGAGTCGAAAGCCTTGGCCAGATCAATGAATACGGTAATGTTTCTTATCGATGGCGGTTAAGATATCGTTTAGGACCTTGAGCTTGGCTGAGGTGCACCCATGACCAGCTCTGAAACCAGATTGCATAGCAGAGAAGGTATGGTGAGATTCGAAATGGTCGGTAATTTGTTTGTTGACTTGGCTTTCGAAGACCTTAGAAAGGCATGGTAGGATAGATATAGGTCTGTAGCAGTTTGGGTCAAGAGTGTCCCCCCCTTTGAAGAGGGGGATGACCGCAACATTAAGGAGAGGCATGCTTAGCCGAGTGATCATAAGGGTCCAGTGAGTAGTGAGGTTGGTTGGAGTCACGGCGATTCAGACAGCTAGGCGAGCCATGGGTAGCAAGCTAGCAGAAGATGGAGGTCTGTTTTTAGTCACCCCGTACGTTTCCGTCAGTAGATTATTGGGTTCCGTGTGGTAGAGGGGACCAATCCAATTGTCAAAATAGTTATAGTTATAGTGGCCCAAGAAGATTGTTCGATAGACCTGTTCAGATAGCAGCCGATATAATGAATATATGGACAAGTGTTGGTCAATTCCAATTTAATTTGAAATTCCAATGAATTCACTCATGCAGTGGATAATTTACTGTACATTGAATTCAATTTCAATGTCAACAACCAAGTTATGGAATTAAATTGGAATTAGACTGTTTGAATTGGAATTGTGAAAAAAAGTAATATTTGGAATTGAAATTCAATATTTGTACAATTCCCTGTTAATGGAATTAATGTACTTCGTATAAAAAAACCGGACTGTTCTTTTTTTATACCGTTGAAGACGGAAGTTTACATACACCTTAGCCAAATACATTTAAACTCAGTTTTTCACAATTCCTGTCATTTAATCTTAGTAAAAATTCCCTGTCTTAGGTCAGTTAGGATCACCACTTTATTTTAAGAATGTGAAATGTCAGAATAATAGTAGAGATAATTATTTATTTGGGCTTTTATTTCTTTCATCACATTCCCAGTGGGTCAGAAGTTTAGATACACTCAATTAGTATTTGGTAGCATTGCCTTTAGATTGTTTAACTTGGGTCAAATGCGTCGGGTAGCCTTCCACAAGCTTCCCATAATAAGTTGGGTGAATTTTGGCCCATTCCTCATAACAGAGCTGGTGTAACTGAGTCAGATGGCCACTCCAATACATTGACTTTGTTGTCCTTAAGCCATTTTGCCACAACTTTGGAAGTATGATTGGGGTCATTGTCCATTTGGAAGACCCATTTGCGACCAAGCTTTAACTTCCTGACTGATGTCTTGAGATTTTGCTTCGATATATTCACATAATTTTCCTACCTCATAATGCCATCTATTTTGTGAAGTGCACCAGTCCCTCCTGCAGCAAAGCACCCCCACAACATGATGCTGCCACAACCGTGCTTCACTGTTGGGATGGTGTTCTTCGGCTTGTAAGCCTACCCCTTTTTCCTCCAAACATAACGATGGTCATTATGGCCAAACAGTTCTATTTTTGTATCATCAGACCAGAGGACATTTCTCCAAAGAGTACGATCTTTGCCCCGATGTGCAGTTGCAAACCTTAGTCTGGGTTTTTTTATGGCGGTTTTGGAGCAGTGGCATCTTCCTTGCTGAGTGGCTTTCAAGTTATGTCAATATAGGACTTGTTTTACTGTGGATATAGATAATTGTGTACCTGTTTCCTCCAGCATCTTCACAGGGTCCTTTCCTGTTGTTCTGGGATTGATTTGCACTTTTCGCACCAAAGTACGTTCATCTCTAGGAGACAGAATGCGCCTGTGTGGTCCCATGGTGTTTTACTTGCGTACTATTGTTTGTACAGATGAACGTGTCACCTTCAGGTGTTTGGAAATAGCTCCCAAGGATGAACCAGACTTATGGAGGTCTTAAGAATTCTGAGGTCTTGGCTGATTTCTTTTGATTTTCCCATGACGTCAAGCAAAGAGGCACTGAGTTTGAAGGTAGGCCTTGAAATACATCCACAGGTACACCTCCAATTGACTCAAATTATGCCAGTTAACCAAACACAAGCTTCTAAAGTCATGACATCATTTTCTGCAATTTTCTAAGCTGTTTGAATGCACAGTCAATTTAGTGTATGTAAACTTCTGATCCACTGGAATTGTGATACAGTGAATTACAAGTGAAATAATCTGTCCGTAAACAATTGTTGGAAAAATTACTTGTGTCATGCACAAAGTAGATGTCCTAACCGACTTTCCAAAACTATAGTCTGTTAACAAGACATTTGTGGAGTGGTTATATGTTTTATTGATTCCAACCTAAGTGTATGTTAACTTCCGACTTCAACTGTAAATCATTTAAACTACCAGTTTCTCTAGGTTGTCTGAACAGTGACATGGCCATGAGGAATTTAATGATCTCCAGTCAAAGACTTTACCTGGAATTTGATGTTAAATGAATGGAATATAGAGGGAGAGGGAATTGAAATGCTGTAGAATTGAATTTGTGGAATGAACCCAACACGGACAGGGGAGGACCTGATCCTAGATTAGCACTCCCACTCTGAGATGTTTCATAGTGGATACATACGACCCCAGGTCATCGGACCAGGCGGACCACTGGGCCCTCATAAGGATAGTTATAGGC
The DNA here is from genome assembly GCF_021184085.1 of Oncorhynchus gorbuscha. Lineage (NCBI taxonomy): Eukaryota > Metazoa > Chordata > Actinopteri > Salmoniformes > Salmonidae > Oncorhynchus > Oncorhynchus gorbuscha. Next base: position 132,635 of record NW_025745972.1, on the reverse strand, counting down.
TATAGGAGGCGTTCAGTCAGAGTGTACAAGCATGGAGGTAACGTAGAACAATTAAGTAAACCACTTCATGTTCATTTTCTCCACAGGAGATACTGTGGGTTTGTTTAGTGCAGGGTATTTACAGTGCAGGGTATTTACTCAGTTGCTCTTTCCCATGTCAAATAAATCCATAGAATTGTTTTGGGTAGTAAAAACCTACCTACCAGGTAGACTCTGATTACAGTGTATGCACAGGTGGTCGTTTGTTGTTGGCAATGAAAGACAGAATGTTGCTATGGCAGGTCTTATTGGGTCCTTACCTGAGTATGTAGAGAGAGCGACGGGGCAGAAACAGGTTCAGGCATTCAGCGGGTTCATCCTCCCTCACACTGTCTGACAACAAACTCAACAAACTCAGCCCTGCTATAGTGCTGCCACAGAACTGACAGAGAGAGAGGGCAGGAAGGGAAAGAAAGGGTCAGGGAGACAGTGAAAGAGAAAGGCAGGATGAAAGATTTTAAAAAACAGGGGTGGGGGGGGGGGATGAGAGAATGACTGAGTTTCAAACTGCATTGAAAAATAAATATCACTTTTGCCCAAAAAAGTATTCACATTGTGCCCAGTCAATAATCATGCACACAGAACACCATGTTCCATATTTATCATGCCTTTCATCTCAGGTTAATATGAGAGCCGTCTACCTACCTTGACACTGTCGATGTGTGTATCCAGCCTTGTCCAGGTCCAGGACATTCACAGGGCCTAGGAGAGGGCTGCCCTCAGAGAAAGCCACAGCTCGGAGGCGATCCATCACCCCCTCACACACCTCTCCCCACTGAGCACGCTCTGTCTCCCGGTAACCATGGATCGCCTGGTGAGCACAATGTTGAAAGAATGAATGAAAAAATGTAATTAAATGATGGTAGGGGCCTCAAGGGAGTGATCATTGTCAACAGGGGTGGGATTGTGGAGGGGGACTGGGTTCCAGGGGTGAAATTATTTGGATAATTTACATTGATTTCAAGGATTTTGCATAATCAGAGAGTGATTTAATTTTCCAATTTTCATCCCTGATTGCCAACAAACACTGTTCTGGGCATGGATTCATCACTAGAATGTTTGTAGGAGCTTCATTAAATCTCAGAGTTGTTCCACAAAACCATCGTCATTAAAATTGCAATTGAAAATGCGTGTTATTTACTGACTGCCTCAGTCCACTCGTAGATCAGCTAAGTGCGTCGTTGGAAGATTTTTTGCCCTTTCGGCATCAAACATAGAATCAAGCTGTTTATCCGTCTTGCTGGGAAAGCCGATTACTTCGGAACAAAGTTGACTACAAATACAAAGTTGCCAATTTCTTTGCAGTTGTTTCAAACAAGCAAAGGATAAAAATATGCTTCAAATAAAAACCGAGATAACTACATTAATAGGCTACAGTAGGCTATAGGCTACAGTAGGATATAGGCTACAGTAGGCTATAGGCTACATTAGGCTATAGGCTACAGTAGGATATAGGCTACATTAGGCTATAGGCTACATTAGGCTATAGGCTACATTAGGCTATAGGCTACATTAGGCTATAGGCTACAGTAGGATATAGGCTACAGTAGGATATAGGCTACAAAGGCCAGTGGAGGCCTCTCAGAGGAGGACCATCCTGCTCAGTGAATTTGTTAAAAATACATATACTCTGTAGGGTAACACCATGGTGTAGCCAGAGGACAGCTAGTTTCCATTACATTACATTTAAGTCATTTAGCAGACGCTCTTATCCAGAGCGACTTACAAATTGGTGCATTCACCTTATGACATCCAGTGGATGTCCTCTTCTGGGTAAATTGACTTCAATACAAAACCTAGGAGGCTCATGGTTCTCACCACCGTCCTTAGACTTACACAGTAATTATGACAACTTTCAGAGGACATCCTTCAACCTATTATAGCACTTTCAGCATGAACTGACATGTTGTCCACCCAATCAAAGGATCAGAGAATTAATCTTGTACTGAAAGCATAAACTCCAGCTAGCTATCACGGCAGTGCATAAAATGTGGTGAGTAGTTGACTCAAGAGAGGGAAAGCAACAGGTGAACAGTTTTGAACAAATACATTAGTTTAAAAATGAAGGAGAAGAATGAGAGCTAGCTATCCTTGATATTTTTTTCCACTTTCACTTAGCTAGCTAGTTTAGCCTACTCAAAACACCCAGCTCAGACAGAGAGGGATGCTATGTTAGATAGCTGGCTATGGCTATTCAACACTGTATGATTGTAATGGGTTTACTAACGTGTTAGTTCTCGTAGCTATGTTGACTATGACGTTAGCTAATACGGTTACAACGATGTAGGCTGAGTGTAGCGGTTAGCAGTTATGATATGAAGGTTTGGCTTAAGTTTTTTTGCCTGGTCAGACAGCTGATTTGTTGTGCACTGAAGTCCACAAGGGAAAAGGTGAGAGGAGGAGAGAGTGTAGAAGTGAGAAGGAATTATACAACGAGCAAAGTGATCACACTGTTTGTATGTGGCTGCGATCAAAGTGAACTGTGATCAGGGGTCTATTCATTAAAACACATTTCTTAAATGGGAGCAAAAGGAATGGGGATGAATATACCTGAATTTGTCCAAAATAAACATTTGTTTGCAACTGTTGGACTAATGATTACACCCTAGATCAGCAAGATGCAGGCAAGAGTGTGCAAGGCAGTATTGAATGTAGTCTGTCACCTTGACTACTAAAATTTATCTCGAGCTGTGCACTTACGCTTCAAACTTTCATTCAGAGAATAGATTTTAGCAACCTCATGATGGGTATAGGGAACCTGTCAATGTTATATTGAGCTGGGTGAATGGAATATGAATGACAGTCATCTAATATGTTGTAATAGAAATAAGGCGATGCTCATCATAAAATAATCAACCTCCCTCATATAAAACAGCTCCGACCACCACTGACATAGGCATTCAGTGGGGCAAAAAAGTATTTAGTCAGCCACCAATTGTGCAAGTTCTCCCACTTAAAAAGATGAGAGGCCTGTAATTTTCATCATAGGTACACTTCAACTGTGACAGACAAAATGAGAAGAAAAAAAATCCAGAAAATCACATTGTAGGATTTTTACAGGCCTCTCATCTCCTCTCATGAAAATTACAGGCCTCTCATCTTTTTAAATGGGAGAACTTCCACAATTGGTGGCTGACTAAATACCTTTTTGTCCCACTGTATATATTTTATTCATGTTGAAATCTATTTTATTTTCAGTAAATTGAGTTCTATTTTGCTAATTGTAGGCTACACTGTCTGTTATTTTTGCCTCAATATATACTAAACAAAAATATAAAACACAACATGCAACAATTTCAAAGGCAGCTTATGGTAGAGAAATTAGCATTAAATGATTTTGCAACAGCTCTGGTGGACATTCCTGCAGTCAGCATGACAATTACACCCCCAATCAAAACTTGAGATGCCTGTGGCATTGTGTTGTGTGACAAAACTGCACATGTTATAGTGGCCCTCACTTGTCCCTAGCACAAAGTGCACCTATGTAATGATCATGCTGTTTAATCAGCATCTTGATATGCCACAGCCATCAGGTGGATATATTATCTTGGCAAAGAAGAAATGCTCACTAACATTGATGTAAACAAATTTGTTCACAAACATTTTGAGAAATAAGCTTTTTGTGCTTATGGAACATTTCTGGGAATTTTTTATATCAGCTCATGAAACATGGGACCAACACTTTACATGTTGGGTTTATATTTTTGTTCAGTGTATTTCATGCTGTGTAGCATGTGCAATAATGTGCCAAATCTGTGATTTAGTGCATAAATATTGGGTAAATACTAGAATTTCCAGCATCAATATCTGCAGGTGATAATATTGTAATGAAACAGGCAGAGGGAGCAGGTCTCGAACCCTCAACCTTCTGTCCCGAAGTCCAGCGCGCTATCGAATGTGCCACAAAAACATGCTCGTGCAGCAGATTCGATTTATCTGGAGCTAATCAGTATTGTGGAATAATGATCAAGTAAAGGTGATATTTGAAGCTGATTCGAGAGCACCGCTAGCTTCCTTTGTTTTATCTCAAACATATCAATATCAACAAATGACCAACGATGCACTTGGCAAAGGTTCTTTCTGCGTGGTGTTTTGGGAAACGTATGTTACATCTTCGGCCGATGCATCGTTAAAACACGCATAAGCCTAAATTGCATTGCTATTGGGAAACTGCCTGTTCAATCTAAATGAATTAAGATCGATTCAACTTGTAATGTATGATGACGATAATTAATAGTCTAACAATTCAAATATGAAACTTTACATCATCTAGTATAGTATGGATATTGATGTTATTGCTGCCGCTGTTTTTTTCTCTGCATGTTTATAGGTGACATATGACTACAAATCATTTGCATGATGGAAATGAATCAAAAGAGCTCCTCCGTACATACTGTAGCAGCCCCCCGGAGATTCGGCTGGAGCTGAGGACGTGCAGCAGCTTTATCTAGCTAACGTGAGTGTGAGCTGGGCACTTCTTTGTAGTCAACAAGCAAGGTCTATTTACAACTTACATCGTCCCAGTGGTCGAACTCGTATCGTTTCTTTCTCAGCCCAGGCTCGAGTTCTTTCATGAGAGCACCCTCCTCTTCCTCACTTATGAATTCCGTCCTCACCTCCACCTGACCGCGAAGCCTCTGGACCAACTCCCCGGTCGAACCGCAGACCAGTTGGTCATCTCTGAACTGCAGGCCGCTGTTCGTAGCAGCCCCGGAGCAACTCGCTGCCGAACTTAGACATGATGTGGCAGTGTACAGAGGCCGTTTATGAATACGTCTGGCAGCTGTAATCAGAAGTATCATGCTTCAGTAAATACAATTATTTATGTAGTGTCAGATTTGCTAAATTAAGCTATGCTTTGTTGTCTGATGGCACAGAAGTCAAGTCACGAAGGAGGGCGACATTTTAAAAACACACTGCATTGTGGGAATTGTATTGTCACACTTTTCATTAAATAAATAAAGCCAGCCTAGGCCTAAAATAACAAGATATTAACCTTTTCACTGAAATTACAATAAGATTCTGTGTTATCCATGTCAAATGCATAAAGGCTACGTAAATAAGGAATGTATAAGTATTGTTAAATCAAATAGATTGTCTTACTAGGTACGGTACTTAACTAGGCCTAATGCTGTCAGCTCTTTTATTGCCTTTTAGGTGTTCTCTTTTTCTCACTAGGCTATACCTTTGCTATCTTTGTAGGTCATGCCAGAGCTATACAGTGAGAGGCAATGTAAATAAGTCATTACTTTCCATATCTACATCTGGTTCGTGCTAACTTTGTGAAGCATGATCTACCCTCATAAAATCCCAACGTCTCTTACATTGTTGACTTCCCCATCTTGCACAATGGGGTGGTGATGATATGGGTGTGGAGGACTGAAAAAGCTAACCCAGCATAGGCATGTACATGTATGCAGACACTTTAGAACACTGTTTTCTAACTAATTGCCTCCCTACAAACACATGCAAAAGATTGACTAGGTAACCTACTCTCCTTTTATGCAACAAAAGAAATAGAAAGGATAAACAGGTTCTCTGGTGGGCCTCAAACAAACTCAAGCCAACCATGAATAGTTCCTGTTTGATGCATCCACCTGCCATTACTCAACAGAGGACACAATTCCAGCCTAGTCAGGTGGGGTTTGGTTGAGGACAGTAACGCAGCTTACTACAACCCTCCCAACCATCACTTTGAGTGACAAGGACCTTCAACCGTGTGAATCAAGGATATTTGAATGTCGGGACAATCCTTGTCTGTCAGGGAAACTTTACTGTTTTGGAAGGGTAGCCTAGTGGTTAGAGCATTGGACTAGTAACCAAAAGGTTGCAAGTTCAAATCCCCGAGCTGACAAGGTACAAAATCTGTTTTTCTGCCACTGAACAGTAAATAAAATGTTTTGTTCATTATTTGAGTTTAAATCTAGAGGCATTTCTTTTATATATATTTTATTTTTGCATTTTCCAATTAAGAACATTCAAAACAAAAGTGAAAAGATATTAGACAACGATGGGACAAAGTGACAGTAACAGACGAGCGTAACAAAATAATTATTATATATACAAATATACAATAAGAAAAAAATAATTATTATATATACAAATATACAATAAGAAAAAAATAATTATTATATATACAAATATACAATAAGAAAAAAATAATTATTATATATACAAATATACAATAAGAAAAAAATAATTATTATATATACAAATATACAATAAGAAAAAAATAATTATTATATATACAAATATACAATAAGAAAAAAATAATTATTATAATTATTATATTATATATACAAATATACAATAAGAAAAAAATAATTATTATATATACAAATATACAATAAGAAAAAAATAATTATTATATATACAAATATACAATAAGAAAAAAAAATTATTATATATACAAATATACAATAAGAAAAAAATAATAATTATATATACAAATATACAATAAGAAAAAAATAATAATTATATATACAAATATACAATAAGAAAAAAAAAAAATTATATATACAAATATACAATAAGAAAAAAAAAATTATATATACAAATATACAATAAGAAAAAAAAAATAACGAGAAATTGGATCACCTGCCGTAGGCTACATATTGTACATTACGTGTGAAACATTATGTGAGGATTATATATAGATTCAATCAATGAGATGTGGGGGGAGATTCTCCATATAGTCAATAAAAGGTTGCCAAATTCTGTAAAATGTCTTTAACTTATTCCTCAAGCAGTAAGTGATTTTCTCCAAAGGGATACAACTATTAACTTCCGAAAGCCACATTGCAACTGGCAGGGAGGAATCCAATTTCCATTTCAAGGCAATACATTTCTTGGCAATCGCTAGCAATATTTCTGTTAGCTTTATAGTATGGCTTTGCCTAAGATTGGTGTTAGTAAAGTTACCCAGTAGACAGACCTCCGGGTCTAAAGCGAATGCAACCCCGTGAAATGAGGATATGGTATCGCATACCCCCTGCCAGAAACCGTGTAGTTTTGAACACTGCCAAGTGGAATGGAGGAATGTTCCTTCATCTGAGCCACATCTAAAACATAGGGAGGAGATATCTGGGTTGAACCTGTGCAATCTAGATGGGGTGATATAGAGCTGATGGAGGAAATTAAACTGGATCAGTCTGTATCTGGAGTTCAATGTGGATGTGACACCATCCCTGCATAGGTCACTCCATAGACCCTCATCAAGATCAATACCCAGATCTTTTTCCCATCTAATTTGGGGTTTATCTAGCCCATGCAGTGTTAGTCCTGACATAAGAGTATTGTATACACAGGAAATGGTCTTGAACAGTGGTTGGTCTGCGTGGCAGAGTTGTTCAATAGGTGACATCTTAGGTAGTTTCCATTGTCCCTTGAGAGTCACAATAATAAAGTTTCGTAGTTGTAGGTAGCTATAGAAGTCCCTGTTAGGCAAGTGGTATTTCTGTTTCAGCTGATCAAAAGACATAAGAACTCCCTCCTCGTAACAATGTTCCAGAAGAGTTATCCCCTTATCAGACCATGGTGTAAAGTTACTATTCTGGAAAAACATAGGGATCAATCTATTGTTCCATAAAGGGGTTTTAAGGGAAAGGAATCCCTCTCGTCTGAACAGCTCATGCAGTTTGCACCATGCCAGGACAGAATGTATGATTAAAGGGTTGTCTGTGATGGTTATTATAGATTTTCTGTCCCATTTGTAAAACAATTCTGCCCCAGTGTCATCATTTACCTCAAGCTTTTCAACGTTCAACCATGAGGGAGAGGGACCATTGTCAAACCTCTGAGCCAGAAACCTAGACTGTGCAGCCCAGTAGTACATTCTAAAATTGGTGTCACCCCCCGGTTCTTAGTATTTTGTGTTTTCTTTATTATTTTGGTCATGCCAGGGTGTGACATGGGTTAATTATGTGGTGTGTGAGAAGAGAACGAGCGCCATTCTCCTTGCGGAGATGGTGCTAAATACATCAACACGGTCGGTCCCTGGGATTGGGCTGGCCAACACGATTCGGTTTGCTTGGAAGGAAAAGGAGTTGGAGCCTTTAGGACGGGAATCTTTTGGAAGGATAATATTGATGGGGATTCTAAAGCTGACGGTGAAGGACGTGTTTTGTTTCCAAGGCAACTCGTTGGAGGGAACATACGACGTGGCACTATATACAGAGGAAAAACACGATGATATCCTGAGAAGGGCAAGAGCAGTGGGAGGTGAGAGGCCGATGTGCCACTACGAAATAACAAGCCTGGCGAAGAATAACTTTAGGGTTATAACTGTCAACATTTACAACCCTTACGTTAAGGACGAAGAGGTGAGGGCTTTTCTGGGGAGATACATGGATAACGTCTCCTCAGCAAGGCACCTCAAAGACTCCCTTGGGTTTTGGAATGGGAGAAGAGGCTTCCAGGCCCTCCTCAGAGAGGACCCAAAGGGATATGGTGGCTACCTCCATCCTCCTGCTATGTTCTCCCTAGGGGCTGACAGGGGGACGTTGTTTTATGCACGTCAGCCCCCATTTTGCAGGCGCTGTATGGCCTACGGTCACATATTCGCCTCGTGCAGTACAAGAAAATGCAGATTTTGTGCATCTGAGGATCACGAGGCGAGGGATTGTGACAAGCCTAAGACGTGCCATGGGTGTGGCTCGTCAGCACACCTGTGGCGGGGGGTGCCCGGCCCGTCAGAGGTCATATGCGTCTGCGGCTGGGGGGGAGCAGGGATGGGGGGAAGAAGAGGAGGGGAAGGAAGCACGCCTCATGACCAGAGTACAGGTCCAGAGGGGAAGGCCACAAGGAAGGAGGAGGAGCAAGAAGCGGCAGATGGAAGAGAGAAGGAAACGGAAGGCACGGGAGTAGGAGAACCAGGAAAAGCGGCGGAAGAAGGCAACCGAGTGGAGGAGCATGAGAGAGAAGAAAGCGAGGGAGGAGTGGTGGAGAAGGAGACGGTGGAAGAGCAAGTGGACTGGGGGGAAAGTGCCCTGGTGGAAGAGATGAGGGGTATGGTGGAGGAGCTGGCGGGGGGGAGGGTGGTATCTCTCCACTGCCGCCATCAACAAAGAAGAGAATGAAGAGGAGGGTGCGATTGGCCGACAGTGAGAGGGATGGGATGGCCAAGAGAGTGATGGGGGTGGGAGAAACCTCTGGGATGCTGCTGGTTTCCCCAGGCCCTCAACTTCTGTTGGGTGGGGACACACCAAACAAGCCTCAGGACTGGGTACAGGAGGAGGTGGGGAGTTTTTAGTTTGGGGACTCAGCCTCCCCCATTTTTTTCAAAACCAGCTGCAACACTGGGGAGGGGGAGGATTGTGGGGGTAGACCCAGGGTGCAGGGCACCCCGGAGCCAAACACTAATCCTGCATCCTGGGATGGTGTGATGGAGGAAGAGGGGGGGATGTCGGGAGTACGGATGGTGTTCTCACCGGTAGATATGGAGCAGGGGAGCATCGGGTGAGTCTCCTATTTTTTTTTCTGTCTGGGTTTAGAATTTGAGTGTATTACATGTTTTTATTTTTTCATGGGGTCTAATTTTACTTTTGATAGTTTAAATGTAAGGGGTTTAAGGGATTTTGTTAAGAGGAGGGCGGTTTTTAGTTATTTGGAGGGTGTGGGGTTTGATTTTTGTTTTTTTACAGGAGGTTCACCTGAGGGATGGAGGGGATGTTAGTAGGTTTAAGAGGGAGTGGGACAAGGGGGAGTCGGTTTGGGGTATTGGGGGGGAGCACTCATCGAGGGTAGGGATTTTGTGTGGGCACAGGGATGTAAAAGTGGAGGATTATTTTGTGGTAATGCAGGGGAGTGTTATAGGGGTGGATTTCACAATAAGGGATTGTAGTAAATTTAGATTAGTGGTGGTGTATGGGCCACAGGTGGTGGCAGACAGGAGGGAGATGGTGGACTGTCTGACGCCCCTGTGTGTCACAAATAGGAAATTAGTGATAGGGGGGATTTTAATACAGATTTAGGAATAGGGGGGATAGCAGTGCAGGCGCCATTGCCGGGCTAATGGCTTGCCATGGTCTGGTAGATGGTGGTCTGCACACTACTCCGAAAATGGCCGGTCCTACATGGCGCAACTCCAGGGGGGTTGAGCGGAGGCTCGACTATATTTTTGTACCCAGGTCTTTGGGTAAGTTGTCTGGGCGACTGTTGCCTGTTTTCTTTTCGGATCACGACGGGGTGCTCCTGCAGGTGGGGTCCCCAGTCTGCCTCTTTGGTAGGGGGTACTGGAAGTTAGATCGGGATGTGCTGGAGGAGCAGGCTTTTGTTGATGGGTTTTATGGTTTCTTTTGGAGGCTTGAAGGCCTCCGGTCCATGTGCGAGGGGGTGTTAGAGTGGTGGGAATTAGTTAAGGTGAGGATTAGGGCTTTTATAATAGGGTATTGCAAGAGGGAAAAAAGGGAGGAGAGGAGGGAGGTGGATCGTATCCAAAGGTTAATTGAACTCGAATACGAGGCAGGCAACCTCGGCGGGTCGTTTGACTGGGAGAGATCCGCAACCCTAAAGGCGCAGCTCAGGGAGTTGCAGGAGCGGAAGGCTTGAGCTTTCCTGGAGCGTGCGCATAGTGGCTTTCTAGAACATAATGAGACTTGTTCTGCTATGTTCTTTAAGTCGGTTAGGGCCAGACAGAGTAGGAAGGTAATGCATGGCGTTAGGGAAGAAAATGGTAGCATAGTTAGAGAAGCAGAGGATATGGTCAGGGTGACAACTGATAATTTCCAAGGTTTATTAAAGGAAAGGGAAATAGATGTAGAGCAGGGAAATGTGTTTTAGAACACTTGTCCAGGCGGTTGCCGGAGGACATTAGAGAAGTGATGGAGGCCCAGATCTCACTAGAAGAGGTTGAGAGCGCTCTTAGGAGGATGGGAAAAGGGAAGGTGCCTGGGATGGATGGGCTGCCGGGTGAGTTTTATCTCAAGTTTTGGGGTATACTTGGACCAGTGGTCTTCGAAGTCTTGAAGGCCATCCTTGAGACGGGGGTCCCGGGGGGATCAATGGCTGTTGATGTGCTGTCACTTTTATATAAGAAGGGGGAAGTAACAGACCTTGGCAACTGGCGGCCGTTGACCATGCTGTGTGTAGATTACAAGCTACTTGCAAAGGTTTTAGCAGACCGGTTGTGCACAGCCCTTCCCTACGTCGTCCATGAGGATCAGACGTGCGGGGTAGAGGGCCGCTCTATTAGATGGAACTTACAGTTAATCAGGGACTCCATCGCTTGGGTTGAAGATAGAGGACTGCCTTTAATGGTAGCAGCGCTAGATCAGGCGAAAGCCTTTGATCGCGTGAATCTATCCTTTTTATTCAGAGTGTTAGGTCGATTAGGATTTGGGGAGAAGTTCATAGGATGTATTCATACATTATAAGTCGGAGCGGGGTGCCGAGTTAGTGTAAATAGTCACTTGGGTGACGTTTTTGACCTCTCGTCTGGGGTCAGGCAGGGGTGCCCACTCTCGGCTCTCCTCTTCGTTCTGTACATGGAGCTTCTGGGGGCTGCCATTAGGGCAGACAACAGGGGTGGAAGGCTTGTTGATCCCTGGAAGTGGTGGGCTGCGTGTTAAGATGACGCAGTACGCCAACGACACTTCCTTGCTGCTGTGCAAGGACTCGTGCCTGACAAGGTCCCTTGCCATCTTTGGGGATTTCACCCGAGCGTCGGGAGCAGTTCTGAACCAGGTAAAGTCTTCTGTCAAGTTTTTCGGAAGATGGCGCGGTAGAACGCATGTGCCTGGGGGGTTATCTCTCTGTGAGGGGGCCCTGAGGATTCTCTGGGTCCATTTTGAGACCTCTGGCTCAGCGACGCTAAACTGGAACATGCGTATCGCAGTGGTACAGAGGAAGCTAGCAATGTGGAAGGCTAGGTATTTGTCTTTTATGGGCAAAGTCCTGGTCCTAAAGGTGGATGTGTTGCCGTCTCTTTTGTATTTGGCATACATCTACCCATTGCCGGCTTGTCTGAGGAGGCCTTTAGTGAGGCTTGTGTTTCAGTTTATGTGGAGTGGCAGGTGCGAGTGGGTCGCCAGGGCACGCATGATCTGTCCCATCGGGGAGGGAGGTAGGGGGGTACCACATTTCCCCCTCAAGCTGGACACAATTTTTGTTTCTTTCTTGTTAACGGAGCTTCCACAGCCAGTGATACACCCGTCCGGTTACCTCCTGCGGGTGTTCTTCTCGTATCAGGCGAGAAGCGTAATGGTGTGGTCTAACACGGGTCCTTGGGCGGAACAGCTGCCGTGGCACTTTGGTCATGCGGCCAAGTGGCTGCGTGCGCACCCTGAGGTTGAAGTTGCCCGAGTAGGTTTAGATCACAGGCACCTGTACGAGGAGGTCAGAAAGGCAGGGAGTCCGGCGCCTGTAGTGGGCATCTCGGAAGTGGTCTGGGAGGGAGTGCAGGCTCGGGGTCTGGACAACAGGCTGAAGGACCTGAATTGGTTGAGCCTCCATAAGTGCTTGCCGGTACGTTCCATCATGTACCGGTATAGTTTGGTGCAATCCCCCACCTGTCCAAGATCCTCTTGTGGCAGGGAGGAGACTGTGCGCCATGTCTTTTGGGACTGTGCCTTTGCCGGAGTAGTATGGGCTAGGGCACAGGTGTTGTTAGGTTTGGTAAAGGGGGATTTTATATTGACGTGGGCCAGGTTAGAGAGAGGTGTAGGGAGAGCGAGAAGGACGGATAGGGACAGGTTTCTGCTCTGGCATGAGTCTCTTTGAACGGGGGCTGTGGGAAGCAAGGCAGAACATGGTGAAGACAGGGAGAGATTGGGGGGGTGGAAGGGATAGTGAGGAGGGTGGAAGGAGATTTGAGGGGGAGGATGAAGAGGAAGGAGAGGAAGTGGGGGCAGTATGCTGCTCGGGAGAGGTGGAAGGGGGGTTTAGGGCTGGGTGTCATTTAGATTTGTAAGGGGATAGATTAGGGACGGGGAGATAGGGAAAGGTATTTTGTAGGGTGACGGGGAGGGAAGATGCTCCCCTGAGGTTTTGTTTGGGGTTTATGTTTAGTTTAATTGAAATACCATTATTTGAGTATGTATGAAAAGTATGTGTTATAAAGAATGAATGGTATTGAAGATAATAAAAAAAAATTTATTAAAAAATTAAAAAAGGCTGTTTAGGTTTGTCACGGTATGTTTATTGTTTTGTTCGTGTTGTCATCTTATTAAAGATGTATACAAATAACCACGCTGCATTTTGGTCCGCCTCTCCTTCGACGGAAGAAAACCTTAATAATTCGGGAGGTTTAAGCCCCCTTGACTGATGTAGAGGTATTTTATAAAGGAAAACTTCCATGCCTGGAAATGCCCTTGTCCGGATCAAAGGATCTCAATTTCAAACTCTCCAAAAAAGTGTTTTCAAAACAGGCAATTATGGATATTAACTGAACTATTATCTAACGTAGTTTCTTGCAATAGCCCTCTGTGACGTTTAATAATATTTCTCTCAAAACTGTGATTCCTAAAAAGATGTGTCAGGAGACTAGATGAACTCCGTCAGATTTGTCTAAAATGAATCAGGAATGAGCAGGGTCAGCTATGCCATATGGACCCCTTCTTCTTGTCCTCATTACATGTACCACAACAAGCCCACTCATGGTCTGGAAAGTTCTCTACTTTTGATAGATTTAAACAAGCAATATTGTAATAACCATGGTCACAACCATAAACTGTCAACCTCATCTACCTGATAGAATATGAATTTTGGTTCAAATATGTTTATTTTAGAATAGCTACTGTGTATACCACTTGAATGAAGAAGACAAAAGCTATTTTTGTCAACTGTAAAACATCAACTCCATAAAATGTCTGTCTAATGTCAACTACATAAGAGTGCTGAAAGTTCGAATAGAATGAATATGTTTTTATTGGGGAATTTCGAATGAATAATTTTTCAGATTTGATCATGTGTAATTACACTGTAACAAGTATTGTAGTTAACTAAAAAGTCAAAGTTACAGTGTAATAACAACATGCAACTGGTAGTAATTTTGGTCTTTCATTACAGAAGTGTAACAACGAATGCTTGTTTAAAAATAATGATACATGTAACCTTTATTTAACTAGGCAAGTCAGTTAAGAACAAATGTTTATTTACAATGACGGCCTACCCCGGCCAAACTCTAAACCGGACGACGCTGGGCCAATTGTGTGCCGCCCTATGGGTCTCCCAATCATGGCCTGTTGTGATACAGCCTGGAATTGAACAAGGGTCTGTAGTAATACCTCTAGCACTGAGATGAGGTGCCTTAAACCGCTGTACCACTGACATGTTACCGTGCTTGTTACAAATGGGCAGGTTTCCACTAAATTCACCAACTTATTGTTTCGCTTTTTCTCAACTGCATCCGATTAATTAACAACTGTGACAAAGGTTGCGATCCCTTGTGGAAGCACTGGGTGTCTGAGAGATTATAGCCCATGCTCAATAGGCTCTAATTACTTAACCATGATTTTGCACTATTTAAAATATATCTCCACTCAACATTATTGCTAGCACTTGCCCCCAAAAGCGTACCATCTGGTTGAACTTGGTTGAGCTCACGGAAACAGATGTAGTGCGAGTGTCATCTCAGATGAGGAATAAGACACTATTTCTACATGTAATGTTTGCCTACGTACAATGTAATTACTAGTTGTTACACAGGATTTAGCTAGTTAAAAGGAAGTGTATCTTGAGGGGTACTTACTTGTAATTAATGTGTACTTATCCAGTACATTACCCATTCTGACAACCTGGTCTCATTTTAAAGCTTCTGGAAGCACCATTCGAGTGGGAGAATAAACTAGTATGCATGTAATATTCACATAAGTACAATGTAATTACTAGGTGGTACACAGGATTTGGCTGAAGGGTACTAACTTGTAATTACGGTGCACCAATAGCCAGTGGTAGAAAAAGTACCCAAGTATCATACTTGAGTAAAAGTAAAGATACCTTAATAGAAAATGACAGAAGTAAACGTGAAAGTCATTCATTAAAATATTCTAAAAATCAAATTGTGCCAAATGCAACAGTAAAATGCTTACTCACGAGCCCTTAACCAACAATGTAGTTCAAGAAATAGAGTTAAGAAAAAATATACTAAATAAACTACAGTAATTTTTAAAATAAAAGTAACACAATAAAATAACAATGACGAGGCTATATACAGGGGGTACCGGTACCAAGTCAATGTGCGGGGGTACAGTTTATAGTGGAGGTAATTTGTACATGTAGGTAGGGGTAACGTGACTATGCATAGATAATAAACAGCGGAGTAGCAGCAGTGTAAAAAAAAGGGGTGGCCGTTTGAGGGTAGAAGCTGTTAAGGACTCTTTTGGACCTAGACTTGGAGCTCCGGTACCGGTTGATGTGTGGTAGCAGAGAGAACAGTCTATGATTTGAGTGATTTTTTTTAGCCTTCCTCTGACACCGCCTAGTATATACCTGTAGATCCAGGACCTACAGGGCCATACACATTACCCTTTGTAGTGCTTTACGGTCGGATGCCAAGCAGTTGCCATGCCAGGTGGTGATGCAACCGGTCAGGATGCTCTCAATAGTGCAGCTGTAGAACCTTTTGAGGATCTGGGGACCCATGCCAAATCTTTTCAGTCTCCTGAATGGGAAAAGGTGTTGTTGTACCCTCTTCACAACTGTCTTGGTGTGTTTGGACCATGATAGTTTGTTGGTGATGTGGACACTCTCGACCTGCTCCACTACAACCCTGTCAATGTGAAAAGTATTTGGTTTTTAAATATACTGAAGTATCAGAAGTAAGTCGATAAAATGCTATTGTTTTTGTTGTCCGTAACTTATGCACGCCCATACCATAACCCCACTGCCACCATAGGACACTCTGTTCACAACATTGACATAAGCTCGCCCACACGACACCATACACGCTGTCTTCCATCTGCCTGGTATAGTTGAAACCGCGATTCATTCGTGAAGAGCACACTTCTCCAGCATGCCCGTGGCCATCAGAGGTGAGCATTTGCCCAATGAAGTCGGTTTCTACGCAGTCAGGTCAAGACCCTGGTGAGGATAAGGAGCGCGCATATGAGCTTCCCTGAGACTGTTTCAGAAAATTTGTGCAGAAATTCTTTGGTTGGCAAACCAACAGCTTCCTCAGTGGTCCGGTGGGTGGCTGGTCTCAGATGATCCCACAGGTAAAAAAGGCGGATGTAGAGGTCCTGGGCTGGCGTGGTTACACGTGGTCTGTGGTTGTGAGGCAGAGTGGACTTTCTGCCAAATTCTGTAAAACTACATTGGAGGCGGCTGTGTAATATCAAAAGTAAGTCGATAAAATGCTATTGTTTTTGTTGTCTGTAGCTTATGCCTGCCCATACCATAACCCCACTGCCACCATGGGACACTCTGTTTACAACTTTGACATAAGCAAAGTTGGAGGGAGAAACCAAACAAAAGGCGTCACAGGAAGGGTTAGCCAAGAAAACAGACAGGTGTCTATTTTAACCAGGTTAAAATATGTTGTTTGAAACGTTTGTCAGGCCTCTGCTTCATACTGCTTACGCAGCTGGTTCAGCAAGATACAAGGTTACAAAATGTTCAGTTAGATTAGATCAGTTAAGAGTTCAACCAAAACAATGTAAATGTCACCCAAGCATCCCCAGGTGGAGTAGTCTAGAAACCCGACCCTAGGCAACAGTGACTAGGGTCTGGTTCCAATGATTGACTCTTTTGGCAGTAGAGTACAGAGCAGAGCAGTACAGTATAGTTTAATTCAGTAGAGTATAGTACAATGCAGTAGAGTTTAATTCAGTGGAGTACATTGGAGTAAAGTAGGGTACAATAAAGTACACTATGCTTTACTTTTCTTTACTTTACTCTACTATGCTCTACTGTATTGTACTATACTTTGGTATACTCTAATTGTGTTTACTGTACTGTGTACCTACTGTAATGTACTATACTCTGCAGTGGTCTACTGTATTATGTTGTACTGTGCTGTCCAATACAGTAGATGTGTATGAATGGTTCAGATTGACTGCACCAAAAGAAGACGGATGGTCCGGACAGGACCAAAAGAAGACGGATGGTCCGGACAGGACCAAAAAGAGACGTCCAAAAGACGTCGCCGTTGGTAAATTCTTAGTGGGATGTCACTGCCTAAGTAGATAAAAGATCCAAAATCAGACATTCCAGAACATCGTTATTCAAAACCAATGTTTTCAGGCAAAACCTTTGCAGAGGTTTTAGTTAAGGTAGTTCATGGAAACTAGTCATTTGCGAAATGCACTCATTAAAAATAAGCTGTGTGATCTCCATCTTGTTAGCGAAAATGTGGTATTTTATTCAAGGCATAAAGAAGTGTCGTCGGTAGTGACGTAGTTACTCTATGAAAAGAGTCCATAATTGAAACCAGACTCTAGTCACTCTGTTCCCTAGGGTCGGGTTTTCCAGACTACCCGTGTGGTACCGATCAATAATCTCCTCAGGGCCGCCCATCAAACATTTAGGCAAATGTTTATATGTGTACTTCACTAAAATGTGGGGGGTAAAAATCACAGTATAATGCTTGTTTGAATGTCAACCCCAATACATGTTCATTTCATCGTCACCAATCAACTGCATTAGGCTAAAGCCTAAAAATTACTTTAACTACTACCAGTCATTTTATATGTCTAGCTACACCAGGTTAACAGAACAGGAGTAAGGCAAGCAGACACTTTTTCTCAACCCAAAAAGGACAACTTTGAAATATTATGCAGTGAAAACAGCCAACAATCCAACTGAGACCTGAAACCGGTTCAGCAAGGTGTAAGGTTACAGAAGGTTCAGATTGAAAATGTAGTCTTTGTGATGTGTGTGTTGTGGTGTAGGTCTGTGTGTGTGTGGTGTAGGTGGTCTGTGTGTGTTGTGGTGTAGGTGGTCTGTGTGTGTTGTGTTGTAGGTCTGTGTGTTGTGGTGCAGGCGGTCTGTGTTTGTTGTGGTGTAGGTGATGTGTGTGTGTGTCTCTTTTGAAGAACATATCAAGACCATTTCGAGGACAGCTTTTTTCCATCTACGTAACATTGCAAAAATCAGAAACTTTCTGTCCAAAAATGATGCAGAAAAATTAATCCATGCTTTTGTCACTTCTAGGTTAGACTACTGCAATGCTCTATTTTCCGGCTACCCGGATAAAGCACTAAATAAACTTCAGTTAGTGCTAAATACGGCTGCTAGAATCCTGACTAGAACCAAAAAATTTGATCATATTACTCCAGTGCTAGCCTCTCTACACTGGCTTCCTGTCAAAGCAAGGGCTGATTTCAAGGTTTTACTGCTAACCTACAAAGCATTACATGGGCTTGCTCCTACCTACCTCTCTGATTTGGTCCTGCCGTACATACCTATACGTACGCTACGGTCACAAGACGCAGGC
The DNA here is from genome assembly GCF_021184085.1 of Oncorhynchus gorbuscha. NCBI lineage: Eukaryota > Metazoa > Chordata > Actinopteri > Salmoniformes > Salmonidae > Oncorhynchus > Oncorhynchus gorbuscha. Next base: position 114,226 of record NW_025745972.1, on the reverse strand, counting down.
CTCCTAATTGTCCCTAGAATTTCTAAGCAAACAGCTGGAGGCAGGGCTTTCTCCTATAGAGCTCCATTTTTATGGAACGGTCTGCCTACCCATGTCAGAGACGTGGTCGGTCTCAACCTTTAAGTCTTTACTGAAGACTCATCTCTTCAGTGGGTCATATGATTGAGTGTAGTCTGGCCCAGGAGTGGGAAGGTGAACGGAAAGGCTCTGGAGCAACGAACCGCCCTTGCTGTCTCTGCCTGGCCGGTTCCCCTTTTTCCACTGGGATTCTCTGCCTCTAACCCTGTTACGGGGGCTGAGTCACTGGCTTGCTGGGGCTCTCTCGTGTCCCTGGGGGATGCGTCACCTGGGTGGGTTGATTCACTGTTGTGGTCGGCCTGTCTGGGTTCCCCCCACCCCTTGGGTTGTACCGTGTCGGAGATCTTTGTGGGCTATACTCGGCCTTGTCTCAGGATGGTAAGTTGGTGGTTGAAGATTTCCCTCTAGTGGTGTGGGGGCTGTGCTTTGGCAAAGTGGGTGGGGTTATATCCTTCCTGTTTGGCCCTGTCCGGGGTGTCCTCGGATGGGGCCACAGTGTCTCCTGACCCCTCCTGTCTCAGCCTCCAGTATTTATGCTGCAGTAGTTTATGTGTCGGGGGCTAGGGTCAGTTTGTTTATCTGGAGTACTTCTCCTGTCCTATTCGGTGTCCTGTGTAAATCTAAGTGTGCGTTCTCTAATTCTCTCCTTCTCTCTTTCTTTCTCTCTCTCGGAGGACCTGAGCCCTAGAACCATGCCCCAGGACTACCTGACATGATGACTCCTTGCTGTCCCCAGTCCACCTGGCCATGCTGCTGCTCCAGTTTCAACTGGCCTGGGCCCTAGGACCATGTCCCAGGACTACCTGACATGAGGACTCCTTGCTGTCCCCAGTCCACCTGGCCATGCTCCTGCTCCAGTTTCAACTGTTCTGCCTTACTATTATTCAACCATGCTGGTCATTTATGAACATTTGAACATCTTGGCCACGTTCTGTTATAATCTCCACCTGGCACAGCCAGAAGAGGACTGGCCACCCCACATATGCTCTCTCTAATTCTCTCTTTCTTTCTCTCTCTCGGAGGACCTGAGCCCTAGGACCGTGCCCCAGGACTACCTGACATGATGGCTCCTTGCTGTCCCCAGTCCATCTGACTGTGCTGCTGCTCCAGTTTCAACTGTTCTGCCTTATTATTATTTGACCATGCTGGTCATTTATGAACATTTGAACATCTTGGTCATGTTCTGTTATAATCTCTACCCGGCACAGCCAGAAGAGGACTGGCCACCCCACATAGCCCGGTTCCTCTCTAGGTTTCTTCCTAGGTTTTGGCCTTTCTAGGGAGTTTTTCCTAGCCACCGTGCTTTTACACCTGCATTGTTTGCTGTTTGGGGTTTTAGGCTGGGTTTCTGTACAGCACTTTGAGATATCAGCTGATGTACGAAGGGCTATATAAATAAATTTGATTTGATTTGATTTGATTTGATTTGTGTTGTGGTGTAGGTGGTCTGTGTGTGTTGTGGTGTAGGTCTGTGTGTTGTGGTCTGTGTGTGTTGTGGTGTAGGTGGTCTGTGTGTGTGTTGTGGTGCAGGTGGTCTGTCTGTGATGTGGTGTAGGTCTGTGTGTGTTGTGGTGTAGGTGGTCTGTGTGTGTTGTGGTGTAGGTGGTCTGTGTGCGTTGTGGTGTAGGTGGTCTGTGTGTGGTGTAGGTGGTCTGTGTGTGATGTGGTGTAGGTCTGTGTGTGTTGTGGTATAGATGGTCTGTGTGTGTGGTGTAGGTGGTCTGTGTGTGTTGTGGTGTAGGTCTGTGTGTTGTGGTGCAGGTGGTCTGTGTGTGTTGTGGTGTAGATGGTCTGTCTGTGTGTGTGTTGTGGTGTAGGTGGTCTGTGTGTGATGTGGTGTAGGTCTGTGTGTGTTGTGGTGTAGGTGGTCTGTGTGTGTTGTGGTGTAGGTGGTCTGTGTGCGTTGTGGTGTAGGTGGTCTGTGTGTGGTGTAGGTGGTCTGTGTGTGATGTGGTGTAGGTCTGTGTGTGTTGTGGTATAGATGGTCTGTGTGTGTGGTGTAGGTGGTCTGTGGGTGTTGTGGTGTAGGTCTGTGTGTTGTGGTGTAAGTGGTCTGTGTGTGTGTTGTGGTGCAGGTGGTCTGTGTTTGTGTTGTGGTGTAGGTGGTCAGTCTGTGTCTGTGTGTTGTGGTGTAGCAGGTCTGTGTGTTGTGGTCTGTGTGTGTTGTGGTGTAGATGGTCTGTCTGTGTGTGTTGTGGTGTAGGTGGTCTGTGTGTGTTGTGGTGTAGATGGTCTGTCTGTGTGTGTGTTGTGGTGTAGGTGGTCTGTGTGAGATGTGGTGTAGGTCTGTGTGTGTTGTGGTGTAGATGGTCTGTCTGTGTGTGTGTTGTGGTGTAGGTGGTATGTGTGTGTTGTGGTGTAGGTCCGTGTGTTGTGGTGTAGGTCCGTGTGTTGTGGTGTAGGTCCGTGTGTTGTGGTGCAGGTGGTCTGTGTGTGTGGTGTAGGTGGTCTTTGTGTGTGTTGTGGTGTAGGTGGTCTGTGTGTGTTGTGATGAAGGCCTGTGTGTGTTGTGGTGTATGTGGTCTGTGTTTTTTAAATTTGACCTTTATTTTACTAGGGAAGTCAGTTAAGATCAAATTCTTATTTTCAATGACGGCCTAGGAACAGTGGGTTAACTGCCTGTTCAGGGGCAGAACGGCAGATGTGTACCTTGTCAGCTCGGGGATTCTAACTTGCAACCTTTCGGTTACTAGTCCAGCGCACTAACCACTAGGCTACCCTGCCGCCCCAGTGTTGTGTGTTGTGGTATAGGTGGTCTGTGTGTGTGTTGTGGTGTAGGTGGTCTGTGTGTGTGGTGTAGGTGGTATGTGTGTGTTGTGGTGTAGGTATGTGTGTGTTGTGGTGTAGGTGGTCTGTGTGTGTGTTGTGGTGTAGGTCTGTGTGTTGTGGTGCAGGTGGTCTGTGTGTGTTGTGGTGTAGGTGGTCTGTGTGTGTTGTGGTGTAGGTGGTCTGTGTGTGTTGTGGTGTAGGTGGTCTGTGTGTGCTGTGGTGTAGGTGGTCTGTGTGTGTGGTGTAGGTGATCTGTGTGTGTTGTGCAGTTGGTCTGTGTGTGCTGTGGTGTAGGTGGTCTGTGTGTGTGTTGTGGTATAGGTGGTCTGTGTGTGTGTTGTGGTGTAGGTGGTCTGTGTGTGTGGTGTAGGTGGTATGTGTGTGTTGTGGTGTAGGTATGTGTGTGTTGTGGTGTAAGTGGTCTGTGTGTGTGTTGTGGTGTAGGTGGTCTGTCTGTGTGTTGTGGTGTAGGTCTGTGTGTTGTGGTGCAGGTGGTCTGTGTGTGTTGTGGTGCAGGTGGTCTGTGTGTGTTGTGGTGCAGGTGGTCTGTGTGTGTTGTGGTGTAGGTAATCTGTGTGTGTTGTGGTGTAGGTCTGTGTGTGTGTGGTGTAGGTGGTCTGTGTGTGTTGTGGTGTAGGTCTGTGTGTTGTGGTGCAGGTGGTCTGTGTGTGTTGTGGTATAGGTCTGTGTGTGTGTTGTGGTGTAGGCGGTCTGTGTGTGATGTGGTGTAGGTCTGTGTGTGTTGTGGCATAGGTGGTCTGTGCTTTGTGGTGTAGGTGGTCTGTTTGCATGTTGTGGTGTAGGTGGTCTTTGTGATGTAGTCTGTATGTGTTGTGTAGGTGGTCTGTGTGATGTGGTGTAGGTGGTCTTTGATGTATGTGGTCTGTGTGTGTTATGGTGTAGGGCTGTGTGTGTTGTGGCCTGTGTGTTTGTTGTTGTGTAGGTCTGTGTTTGTTGTGGTGCAGGTGGTCTGTGTGTGTTGTGGTGTAGGAGGTCTGTGTGTGTGGTGTAGGTGTTTGTGATGTGGTGTAGGTCTGTGTGTGTTGTGGTGTAGGTGGTCTGTGTGTGTTGTGGTGTAGGAGGTCTGTGTGTTGTGGTGTAGGTGGTCTGTGTGTGTGGTGTAGGTTATTCTGTGTGTGTTGTGGTGTAGGTTATTCTGTGTGTGTTGTGGTGTAGGTGATCTGTGTGTGTTGTGTTGTAGGTGGTCTGTGTGTGTTGTGGTGTAGTAGGTCTTTGTGTGTTGTGGTGTAGGAGGTCTGTGTGTATTGTGGTGTAGGAGGTCTGTGTGTGTTGTGGTGTAGGTCTGTGTGTGTGGTGCAGGTGGTCTGTGTGTGTTGTGGTGTAGGTGGTCTGTGTGTGTTGTGGTGTAGGTGGTCTGTGTGTTGTGGTGTAGGTGGTCTGTGTGTTGTGGTGTAGGTGGTCTGTGTGTTGTGGTGTAGGTGGTCTGTGTGTTGTGGTGTAGGTGTTCTGTGTGTGTGTTGTGGTGTAGGTCTGTGTGTGTGTGTGTGTGTGTGTGTGTGTGTGTGTGTGTGTGTGTGTGTGTGTGTGTGTGTGTGTGTGTGTGTGTGTGTGTGTGTGTGTGTGTGTGTGTGTGTGTGTGTGTGTGTGTGTGTGTGTGTGTGTGTGTGTGTCGTGTGTGTGTGTGTGTGTGTGTGTGTGTGTGTGTGTGTGTGTGTGTGTGTGTGTGTGTGTGTGTGTGTGTGTGTGTGTGTGTGTGTGTGTGTGTGTGTGTGTGTGTGTGTTCGTTGTGGTGTGTGTTTTCCCCCCCATTCTGTTTGTTCAGTATATTTGACAGTGTACGTTACATTTTGTTCTATACAGTATGTTCCGTTTACTCTATGTTATATATAGGTCTGTTAGTCGATAAAAAAACGTGTTGATTATTATTATTATTATTTGTATGTTAGTTGAGTAGTCTGTAAATGTTTAACTGGTCTCCATCCCTGTGTAGGTATATTTACATTATAAACAGCCTTGAGGTGGCAATAGGCTCTATATCCCTCCTTTGTGTGTTGGGAAGAGCCAACAGTGGAAGAGCCAACAGTGGAAGAGCCAACAGTGGAAGAGCCAACAGTGGAAGAGCCAACAGTGGAAGAGCCAACAGTGGAAGAGCCAACAGTGGAAGAGTCAACAGTGGAAGAGTCAACAGTGGAAGAGCCAACAGTGGAAGAGCCAACAGTGGAAGAGCCAACAGTGGAAGAGCCAACAGTGGAAGAGCCAACAGTGGAAGAGCCAACAGTGGAAGAGTCAACAGTGGAAGAGTCAACAGTGGAAGAGCCAACAGTGGAAGAGCCAACAGTGGAAGAGCCAACAGTGGAAGAGCCAACAGGGAAGCGCCAACAGTGGAAGAGCCAACAGTGGAAGAGCCAACAGTGGAAGAGCCAACAGTGGCAGTCTTGGTAGATTCAGCGCGCTTTCCCCTGCTCAGATGTTGCATGCATCAACCAATGCTCACATACAACGTCATCGCCCGTGTCATCGACTGACTGAATGCTAGAACATATGATGTGGTTAGCTGATAGGTAAATACACCTATCCAGGCCTCATAAGATCTGGCACGAGTCAGCAACGCCTAGGCAGAGGAATGTGTCTGCTATGCCTGATGACGTCATATCTCTACAACAAGAGGGAGGCCGACACATTGACAGTATTATTCATAGACACTAAGTGGCAGTATAGTGTCATAGTTCATGCTTGCTTCAATGAGAACCTTTCCTTCTCTAGGCTCTGCTCTCTAGGCCCTTCACTCTTGTCTATTTTTACCAATGACCTGCCACTGGCATTAAACAAAGCATGTGTGTCCATGTCTGCTGATGAGTCAATCCTATACGCTATGAGTCAGCAATCACAGTTTATGAAGTCACTGAAACCCTTAGCAAAGAGTTGCAGTCTGTTTTGGAATGGGTGGCCAGTAATAAACTAGTCCTGAACATCTCTCAAACTAAGAGCATTGTATTTGGTAAAAATCTTTCCTTAATTTCTAGACAGCTGAATCTGGTAATTAATGTTGTGGCTGTTGAACAAGAGACTAAATTACTTGGTCTTACTTTAGATTATAAACTGTCATGGTCAAAATATATAGATTCAATGGTTGTAAAGATGGAGAGAGTTCTGTCTGTCTGTAATAAAGAGATACTCTGCTTTTTTGACACCACACTCCAGAAAGCAGGTTCTGCAGGAATATAGTTTTATCTTATATCATGGTAACATACCTAAATGACTATCACCCCATAGCATTCACTTCTGTCATCATGAAGTGCTTTGAGAGACTAGTCAAGGATCCACCCTACCTGATACCCTAGAGCCACTTCAATTTGGGTACCGCCCAAATAGGTCCACAGACGATGCAATCGCCATTCCACTGCACACTGCCCTATCCCATCTGGACAAGAGGAATACCTATATAAGAATGCTGTTAATTGATTACAGCTCAGCATTCAAAACCGTAGTACCCTCCAAGCTCATCATTAAGCTTGAGGCCCTGGGTCTCAACCCCGCCCTGTGCAATTGGGTCCTGGACATCTTGACGGGCCGCCCACAGGTGGTGAAGGTAGGAAACAATATCTTCACTTCGCTGATCCTCATGTACTCCCTGTTCACCCATGACTGCATGGCCATGCACACCTCCAGCTCAATCATTAAGTTTGCAAATGACACAACATAGTAGGCTTGATTACCAACAATGACGAGACAGTCTATAGGGAGGAGGTGAGGGCATGAAAACAGTGTTGTGTCATGAAAACATCCTCTCACTCAACATCAACAAAACAAAGGAGATGATCGTGGACATCAGAAAACAGCAGAGGGAGCACCCCCATATCCACATCGACAGGACAGCAGTGGAGAAGGTGGAGAGTTTTAAGTTCCTCGGCATACACATCAAGGACAAGCTGAAATGGTCCACCCACTTCACCCACAGACAGTGTGGTGAAGAAGGCGCAGCAGCGCCTCTTCAACCTCAGGAGGCTGAAGAAATATGACTTGTCACCTATAACCCTCACAAACCTTTACAGATGCACAATGGAGAGCATCCTGTCGGGCTGTATCACCACCTGGTACGGCAACTGCACCACCCATAACCGCCGGACTCTGCAGAGGGTGGTGCGGTCTGCACAACGCAAACTTCCCACCCTCCTGGAAACCTGTCACAGGAAGGCCAAAAAGATCATCAAGGACAACAACCACCAGAGCCACTGCCTGTTCACCCCGCTATCATCCAGAAGGCGAGGTCAGCACAGGTGCATCAAAGCTGGGACCGAGAGACTGAAAAACAGCTTCTATCTCAAGGCCATCAGACTGTTAAACAACCATCACTAACACAGAGAGGCTGCTGTCTACATACTGACTCAAATCATTGGGCACTTTAATAAATGGATCACTAGTCACTTTAATAATGCCACTTTAATAATGTTTACATGTCTTGCATTATCAAATCAAATCAATTTATATAGCCCTTCGTACATCAGCTGATATCTCAAAGTGCCGTACAGAAACCCAGCCTAAAACCCCAAACAGCAAGCAATGCAGGTGTAGAAGCACGGTGGCTAGGAAAAACTCCCTAGAAAGGCCAAAACCTAGGAAGAAACCTAGAGAGGAACCAAGCTATGTGGGGTGGCCAGTCCTCTTCTGGCTGTTCAAATGTTCATAAATGACCAGCATGGTCGAATAATAATGAGGCAGAACAGTTGAAACTGGAGCAGCATCACGGCCAGGTGGACTGGGGACAGCAAGGAGTCATCATGTCAGGTAGTCCTGAGGCATGGTCCTAGGGCTCAGGTCCTCCGGGAGAGAGAAAGAAAGAGAGAATTAGAGAGAGCACACTTAAATTCACACAGGACACTGAATAGGACAGGAGAAGTACTCCAGATATAACAAACTGACCCTAGCCCCCCGACACATAAACTACTGCAGCATAAATACTGGAGAATGAGACAGGAGGGGTAGGCCCCATCCGAGGACACCCCTGGACAGGGCCAAACAGGAAGGATATAACCCCACCCACTTTGCCAAAGCACAGCCCCCACACCACTAGAGGGATATCTTCAACCACCAATTTACCATCCTGAGACAAGGCTGAGTATAGCCCACAAAGATCTCCGCCACGGCACAACCCAAGGGGGGGGGGGGGCGCCAACCCATACAGGATGACAACATCAGTGAATCAACCCACTCAGGTGACGCACCCCCTCCAGGGACTGTATGAGAGAGCCCCAGTAAGCCAGTGACTCAGCCCCTGTAATAGGGTTAGAGGCAGAGAATCCCAGTGGAAAGAGGGGAACCGGCCAGGCAGAGACAGCAAGGGCGGTTCGTTGCTCCAGAGCCTTTCCGTTCACCTTCCCACTCCTGGGCCAGACTACACTCAATCATATGACCCACTGAAGAGATGAGTCTTCAGTAAAGACTTAAAGGTTGACACCGAGTTTGCGTCTATGACATGGGTAGGCAGACCGTTCCATAAAAATTGAGCTCTATAGGAGAAAGCACGGCCTCCAGCTGTTTGCTTAGAAATTATAGGGACAATTAGGAGGCCTGCGTCTTGTGACCGTAGCGTACGTGTAGGTATGTACGGCAGGACCAAATCAGAGAGATAGGTAGGAGCAAGCCCATGTTATGCTTTGTAGGTTAGCAGTAAAACCTTGAAATCAGCCCTTGCTTTGACAGGAAGCCAGTGTAGGGAGGCTAGCACTGGAGTAACATGATCACATTTTTTGGTTCTAGTCAGGATTCTAGCAGCCGTATTTAGCACTAACTGAAGTTTATTTAGTGCTTTATCCAGGTAGCCGGAAAGTAGAGCATTGCAGTAGTCTAACTTAGAAGTGACAAAAGCATGGATGAATTTTCCTGCATCATTTTTGGATAGAAAGTTTCTGATTTTTGCAATGTTATGTAGATGAAAAAAAGCTGTCCTTGAAATGGTCTTGATATGTTCTTCAAAAGAGAGATCAGGGTCCAGAGTAACGCCGAGGTCCTTCACAGTTTTATTTGAGAGGACTGTACAACCATTAAGATTAATTGTCAGATTCAACAGAATATCTCTTTGTTTCTTGGGACCGACAACAAGCATCTCTGTTTTGTCCGAGTTTAAAAGTAGAAAGTTTGCAGCCATCCACTTCCTTATGTCTGAAACACATGCTTCTAACGAGGGCAATTTTGGGGCTTCACCATGTTTCATTGAAATGTACAGCTGTGTGCCATCCGCATAACAGTGAAAGTTGACATTATGTTTTCGAATGACATCCCCAAGAGGTAAAATATATAGTGAAAACAATAGTGGTCCTAAAACAGAACCTTGAGGAACAGCGAAATTTACAGTTGATTTGTCAGAGGACAAATCATTCACAGAGACAAATCTGATATCTTTCCGACAGATAAGATCTATACCAGGCCAGAACTTGTCCGTGTAGACCAATTTGGGTTTCCAATCTCTCCAAAAGCAGCACTAAGGTCTAGGAGCACGAGGACAGATGCAGAGCCTCGGTCTGATGCCATTAAAAGGTCATTTACCACCTTCACAAGTGCAGTCTCAGTGCTATGATGGGGTCTAAAGCCAGACTGAAGCATTTTGTATACATTGTTTGTCTTCAGGAAGGCAGTGAGTTGCTGCGCAACAGCCTTTTCTAAAAATTTTGAGAGGAATGGAAGATTCGATATAGGCCGATATGGGACATGGTGTGATGGAGGAAACATACAGGAACTCAAATCCTTCTGTTCACCTGATTTAGAATTCCTCACAATCAAATGTAGACCGCATTATCTTCCAAGAGAATTCTCTTCGATTATAATCACAGCCGTATATATCCCCCCCCAAGCAGACACATCGATGGCTCTGAACGAACTTTATTTAACTCTTTGCAAACTGGAAAACATTTATCCGGAGGCTGCATTCATTGTAGCTGGGGATTTTAACAAAGCCAATCTGAAAACAAGACTCCCTAAATTTTATCAGCATATCGATTGCGCAACCAGGGGTGGTAAAACCTTGGATCATTGTTACTCTAACTTCCGCGACGCATATAAGGCCCTGCCCCGCCCCCCTTTCGGAAAAGCTGACCACGACTCCATTTTGCTGATCCCTGCCTACAGGCAGAAATTAAAACAAGAGGCTCCCACGCTGAGGTCTGTCCAACGCTGGTCAGACCAAGCTGACTCTACACTCCAAGACTGCTTCCATCACGTGGACTGGGACATGTTTCGTATTGCGTCAGATGGGAATATTGACGAATACGCTGATTCGGTGTGCGAGTTCATTAGAACGTGCGTCGAAGATGTCGTTCCCATGGCAACGATAAAAACATTCCCTAACCAGAAACCGTGGATTGATGGCAGCATTCGCGTGAAACTGAAAGCACGAACCACTGCTTTTAATCAGGGCAAGGTGTCTGGCAACATGACTGAATACAAACAGTGCAGCTATTCCCTCCGCAAGGCTATTAAACAAGCTAAGCGTCAGTACAGAGACAAAGTGGAATCTCAATTCAATGGCTCAGACACAAGAGGCATGTGGCAGGGTCTACAGTCAATCACGGACTACAAGATGAAATCCAGCCCAGTCACGGACCAGGATGTCTTGCTCCCAGGCAGACTAAATAACGTTTTTGCCCGCTTTGAGGACAATACAGTGCCACTGACACGGCCTGCAACGGAAACATGCGGTCTCTCCTTCACTGCAGCCGAGGTGAGTAAGACATTTAAACGTGTTAACCCTCGCAAGGCTGCAGGCCCAGACGGCATCCCCAGCCGCGCCCTCAGAGCATGCGCAGACCAGCTGGCCGGTGTGTTTACGGACATATTCAATCAATCCCTATACCAGTCTGCTGTTCCCACATGCTTCAAGAGGGCCACCATTGTTCCTGTTCCCAAGAAAGCTAAGGTAACTGAACTAAACGACTACCGCCCCGTAGCACTCACTTCCGTCATCATGAAGTGCTTTGAGAGACTAGTCAAGGACCATATCACCTCCACCCTACCTGACACCCTAGACCCACTCCAATTTGCTTACCGCCCAAATAGGTCCACAGACGATGCAATCTCAACCACACTGCACACTGCCCTAACCCACCTGGACAAGAGGAATACCTATGTGAGAATGCTGTTCATCGACTACAGCTCGGCATTCAACACCATAGTACCCTCCAAGCTCGAGACCCTGGGTCTCGACCCCGCCCTGTGCAACTGGGTACTGGACTTCCTGACGGGCCGCCCCCCAGGTGGTGAGGGTAGGCAACAACATCTCCTCCCCGCTGATCCTCAACACGGGGGCCCCACAAGGGTGCGTTCTGAGCCCTCTCCTGTACTCCCTGTTCACCCACGACTGCGTGGCCACGCACGCCTCCAACTCAATCATCAAGTTTGCGGACGACACAACAGTGGTAGGCTTGATTACCAACAACGACGAGACGGCCTACAGGGAGGAGGTGAGGGCCCTCGGAGTGTGGTGTCAGGAAAATAACCTCACACTCAACGTCAACAAAACTAAGGAGATGATTGTGGACTTCAGGAAACAGCAGAGGGAACACCCCCCCTATCCACATCGATGGAACAGTAGTGGAGAGGGTAGCAAGTTTTAAGTTCCTCGGCATACACATCACAGACAAACTGAATTGGTCCACTCACACTGACAGCGTCGTGAAGAAGGCGCAGCAGCGCCTCTTCAACCTCAGGAGGCTGAAGAAATTTGGCTTGTCACCAAAAGCACTCACAAACTTTTACAGATGCACAATCGAGAGCATCCTGGTGGGCTGTATCACCGCCTGGTACGGCAACTGCTCCGCCCTCAACCGTAAGGCTCTCCAGAGGGTAGTGAGGACTGCACAACGCATCACCGGGGGCAAACTACCTGCCCTCCAGGACACCTACACCACCCGATGTTACAGGAAGGCCATAAAGATCATCAAGGACATCAACCACCCGAACCACTGCCTGTTCACCCCGCTATCATCCAGAAGGCGAGGTCAGTACAGGTGCATCAAAGCTGGGACCGAGAGACTGAAAAACAGCTTCTATCTCAAGGCCATCAGACTGTTAAACAGCCACCACTAACATTGAGTGGCTGCTGCCAACACACTGTCATTGACACTGACCCAACTCCAGCCATTTTAATAATGGGAATTGATGGGAAATGATGTAAATATATCACTAGCCACTTTAAACAATGCTACCTTATATAATGTTACTTACCCTACATTATTCATCTCATATGCATATGTATATACTGTACTCTACATCATTGACTGCATCCTTATGTAACACATGTATCACTAGCCACTTTAACTATGCCACTTTGTTTACTTTGTCTACACACTCATCTCATATGTATATACTGTACTCGATACCATCTACTGTATGCTGCTCTGTACCATCACTCATTCATATATCCTTATGTACATGTTCCTTATCCCCTTACACTGTGTATAAGACAGTAGTTTTGGAATTGTTAGTTAGATTACTTGTTGGTTATCACTGCATTGTCGGAACTAGAAGCACAAGCATTTCGCTACACTCGCATTTAACATCTGCTAACCATGTGTATGTGACAAATAAAATTTGATTTGATTTGATTTGGTAGTTTTTTATATTTTCTGGGTCAAGGTTTGGCTTTTTCAAGAGAGGCTTTATTACTGCCACTTTTAGTGAGTTTGGTACACATCCGGTGGATAGAGAGCCGTTTATTATGTTCAACATAGGAGGGCCAAGCATAGGAAGCAGCTCTTTCTGTTATGCAGGTGAATGAGGACCCAAAAGCGACTTGGCGAAAACAGAGTTTTTAATCCAGTAAAGTTACTTTACAAACAAAAGGCATAATACTACTCGTAATGACGAGAACAGACTGGAGACTTGATCAAGAACTGCAGGTTGCCTCGGGAAGGCACTTGAACGTAGCAGACTCAGACACCTGCTCACCACGCAGCATCTGAGGGAAACACGACACGACAGGGCAATACATAGACACAGCACGGTGAACAATAGACAAGGATCCGACAGGGCAGGAACGGAAAACAAGGGAAGAAATAGGGACTCTAATCAGGGGAAAAGATAAGGAACAGGTGTGGGAAGACTAAATGATGATTAGGGGAATAGGAACAGCTGGGAGCAGGAACGGAACGATAGAGAGAGGAGAGAGAGGGAGGGGGAGAGAGAGGGATAGAAAAAGGGAACGAACCTAATAAGACCAGCAGTGGGAAACGAACAGAAGGGAAAGCATAATGACAAGACAATCTAAGACAAAACATGACAGTACCCCCCCACTCACCGAGCGCCTCCTGGCGCACTCGAGGAGGAATCCTGGCGGCAACGGAGGAAATCATCAATAAGTGAACGGTCCAGCACGTCCCGAGACGGAACCCAACTCCTCTCCTCAGGACCGTAACCCTCCCAATCCACTAAGTATTGGTGACCCCGTCCCCGAGAACGCATGTCCATGATCTTACGTACCTTGTAAATAGGTGCGCTCTCGACAAGGACGGGAGGGGGGGAGGGAAGACGAACGGGGGTGCGAAGAAAGGGCTTGACACAGGAGACATGGAAGACAGGATGGACGCGACGAAGATGTCGCGGAAGAAGCAGTCGCACAGCGACAGGATTGACGACCTGGGAGACACGGAACGGACCAATGAACCGCGGAGTCAACTTACGAGAAGCTGTCGTAAGAGGAAGGTTGCGAGTGGAAAGCCACACTCTCTGGCCGCAACAATACCTTGGACTCTTAATCCTGCGTTTATTGGCGGCTCTCACAGTCTGTGCCCTGTAACGGCAAAGTGCAGACCTCACCCTCCTCCAGGTGCGCTCACAACGTTGGACAAACGCTTGAGCGGAGGGAACGCTGGACTCGGCAAGCTGGGATGAGAACAGAGGAGGCTGGTAACCCAGACTACTCTGAAACGGAGATAACCCGGTAGCAGACGAAGGAAGCGAGTTGTGAGCGTATTCTGCCCAGGGGAGCTGTTCTGCCCAAGACGCAGGGTTTCTGAAAGAAAGGCTGCGTAGTATGCGACCAATCGTCTGATTGGCCCTCTCTGCTTGACCGTTAGACTGGGGATGAAACCCGGAAGAGAGACTGACGGACGCACCAATCAAACGACAGAACTCCCTCCAAAACTGTGACGTGAATTGCGGGCCTCTGTCTGAAACGGCGTCTAACGGGAGGCCATGAATTCTGAACACATTCTCGATGATGATTTGTGCCGTCTCCTTAGCGGAAGGAAGTTTAGCGAGGGGAATGAAATGTGCCGCCTTAGAGAACCTATCGACAACCGTAAGAATCACAGTCTTCCCCGCAGACAAAGGCAGACCGGTAATGAAGTCTAGGGCGATGTGAGACCATGGTCGAGAAGGAATGGGGAGCGGTCTGAGACGACCGGCAGGAGGAGAGTTACCCGACTTAGTCTGCGCGCAGTCCGAACAAGCAGCCACGAAACGGCGCGTGTCACGCTCCTGAGTCGGCCACCAAAAGCGCTGGCGAATAGACGCAAGAGTGCCTCGAACACCGGGATGACCAGCTAACTTGGCAGAGTGAGCCCACTGAAGAACAGCCAGACGAGTGGAAACAGGAACGAAAAGGAGGTTACTAGGACAAGCGCGCGCGACGCAGTGTGCGTGAGTGCTTGCTTAACCTGTCTTTCAATTCCCCAGACTGTCAACCCGACAACACGCCCATAAGGAAGAATCCCCTCGGGATCAGTAGAAGCCACAGAAGAACTAAACAGACGGGATAAGGCATCAGGCTTGGTGTTTTTGCTACCCGGACGGTAAGAAATCACAAACTCGAAACGAGCGAAAAACAACGCCCAACGAGCTTGACGGGCATTAAGTCGTTTGGCAGAACGGATGTACTCAAGGTTCTTATGGTCTGTCCAAACGATAAAAGGAACGGTCGCCCCCTCCAACCACTGTCGCCATTCGCCTAGGGCTAAGCGGATGGCGAGCAGTTCACGGTTACCCACATCATAGTTGCGCTCAGATGGCGACAGGCGATGAGAAAAATAAGCGCAAGGATGAACCTTATCGTCAGACTGGAAGTGCTGGGATAGAATGGCTCCCACGCCTACCTCTGAAGCGTCAACCTCGACAATGAATTGTCTAGTGACGTCAGGAGTAACGAGGATAGGAGCGGACGTAAAACGTTCTTTTAGAAGATCAAAAGCTCCCTGGGCGGAACCGGACCACTTAAAACACGTCTTGACAGAAGTAAGAGCTGTGAGAGGGGCAGCAACTTGACCGAAATTACGAATGAAACGCCGATAGAAATTAGCGAAACCTAAAAAGCGCTGCAACTCGACACGTGACCTTGAACGGGCCAATCACTGACAGCTTGGACCTTAGCGGAATCCATCTGAATGCCTTTAGCGGAAATAACGCGGAGGAAACATGAAAAGAGCACTTCTCAGCCTTTACGTAGAGACAATTCTCTAAAAGGCGCTGTAGAACACGTCGAACGTGCTGAACATGAATCTCGAGTGACGGTGAAAAAATCAGGATATCGTCAAGATAGACAAAAACAAAGATGTTCAGCATGTCTCTCAGAACATCATTAACTAATGCCTGAAAAACAGCTGGCGCATTGGCGAGACCAAACGGCAGAACCCGGTACTCAAAATGCCCTAACGGAGTGTTAAACGCCGTTTTCCACTCGTCCCCCTCTCTGATGCGCACGAGATGGTAAGCGTTACGAAGGTCCAACTTAGTAAAGCACCTGGCTCCTGCAGAATCTCGAAGGCTGATGACATATGGGGAAGCGGATAACGATTCTTAACCGTTATGTCATTCAGCCCTCGATAATCCACGCAGGGCGCAGAGTACCGTCCTTCTTCTTAACAAAAGAACCCCGCCCGGCGGAGAGGAAGAAGGCACTATGGTACCGGCGTCAAGAGACACAGATAAATAATCCTCGAGAGCCTTACGTTCGGGGAGCCGACAGAGAGTATAGTCTACCCCGAGGAGGAGTGGTCCCGGAAGGAGATCAATACTACAATCATACGACCGGTGAGGAGGAAGGGAGTTGGCTCGGGACCGACTGGAAGACCGTGCGCAGATCATGATATTCCTCCGGCACTCCTGTCAAATCGCCAGGTTCCTCCTGAGAAGTGGGGACAGAAGAAATGGGAGGGATGGCAGACATTAAACACTTCACATGACAAGAAACGTTCCAGGATAGGATAGAATTACTAGACCAATTAATAGAAGGATTATGACATACTAGCCAGGGATGACCCAAAACAACAGGTGTAAAAGGTGAACGAAAAATCAAAAAAGAAATAGTCTCACTGTGGTTACCAGATACTGTGAGAGTTAAAGGTAGTGTCTCAAATCTGATACTGGGAAGATGACTACCATCTAAGGCAAACATGGGCGTAGGCTTGTCTAACTGTCTGAAAGGAATGTCATGTTTCCGAGCCCATGCTTCGTCCATGAAACAACCCTCAGCCCCAGAGTCAATCAAGGCACTGCATGTAGCACCCGAACCGGTCCAGCGTAGATGGACCGACATAGTAGTACAGGATCTAGATGA
This sequence comes from Oncorhynchus gorbuscha, assembly GCF_021184085.1. Lineage (NCBI taxonomy): Eukaryota > Metazoa > Chordata > Actinopteri > Salmoniformes > Salmonidae > Oncorhynchus > Oncorhynchus gorbuscha. The sequence continues at coordinate 97,875 of NW_025745972.1, read as the reverse complement.
AGAGACCTGAGTAGTAGCGCTCACCAGTAGCCCTCCGCTTACTGATGAGCTCTGGCCTTTTACTGGACATGAATTGACAAAATGTCCATCAAATCCGCAATAGAGGCACAGGCGGTTGGTGATCCTCCGTTCCCTCTCCTTGGTCGAGATGCG